>NW_010101156.1:0-37918 GCF_000699245.1 Pterocles gutturalis
CAGGCAGAACCTGCCACACTTGTGTTTCTCTGCCTATCCCCCTTTTGCTTTACAAACACTGAACATGAAGAGGAAAAAAAAAAAAAAGAGAAGAAGCTGTTTTTGTGTTTTTGCCACACGGGGAGGTACGAAGTAAAAGATTGATGCCTTTTGACTTGGCAAGCGTTAACCCCACTCAGCTTTCCTCACATGAGTGCTCCTTTAAACATCAAGTGCAAGGCTCCTCATATGCATAGAGAGCAAGGGAGCCGATGACTGAAACATTTAAATAAATTAAGGGGCACACAGAGTCCCTCAAAGTGCTGAGCAAAGGCGAGGCGGGGGGGGGGGGAGGAAAAGCCGAAGGCAGTCAGCACCGTGCGGCTGAAAATATGTAATAAGTCTAAAACTGTCCATGTTCAGTGTATGCTCACTTTTTTCTCACGGGATGCAGGCGAAGTTTGCTGTTTCGCTGCTCACCACTATAGTGTAACTGTGCCAGTTTGGAGCTGAGGGGAATGTCTGTGCACAGGCACAAAGCACATGGAACATAAAGCTTTGTGCTTTCACACACTGGTAAATTCAGGGCCAATGAAACTTGTGGAAGAAAGTAAAACACGTTCAAATAACTTAGCCATATGCTACAGCAGGATTCTTTGGAAGAAATACGTGAGCATCATTGCTGCTACCGGGCAGCCTTAACTTGCTTAGCTTTCATGGCAATAGCCTCTGAAGGAAAAAGGAGCATGCCAGAGTTTAAAGGGAAACGTATTTGCTTGAACATAGTCTAAATTATTAGCTCCGTGCAGGGTGAAACCTCAGCTTCACAGCTGGTATTAACATTGCAGGAACCTGTGCAGAGATTTAGGATCTGCACTCCTCTCTCTATCAGCCTCCCCATTGCATAACTTGCTTTGCTGCTTCTGTTTGGTCTAGCGAGGCTCACAGGCAATTCCCCACGTTTCTTTTCCCTAAAATTGCCCTGCGTGGTTTGTAGACTCTCTGCTGCAAGAACTGTGTGTATTTCTAGTTTGGATTCAGTCCTTCAGTGTGTGGAACAATGGTACCCTAACACTTGTTAGACTCTGTTGCTTCCACCACAATAATACACAGCGATAAGTATGACAAACTGTTCAGCTTGCAATCACAGCAACAAACACACATCCAAAGAGATGCTGCTAGAGAATAAATGCTCTTTGTGTGGCACATGGTTGTGAATGCCTGAAATATTAAATATATTCTTATTACTATAGTTATCCTGCCTATAAAGTAATGATGTTATAAAATATTAATCTTTCACATCCATTAACAGCAGCAAGTTTCTCCATGGAGTTTGTCGCTCTTAGAGGCGACAAACAGAAGTAATGGCAATAACTCCTCCAACACTCTTTGTGATAACATAATAAAATCATCCCAAAGCATTTCTGACAGTGAGGAAAATGCTATTAAGCCATCAGATTTTCTTCTTCACGTTTTAGTTAATTAAGGAAAAGAAAGCACTGCTATACAATGGTGGAGTAGTTTGTACCTGAATTAATACACTGGTAGTTTAATTGCATTTTCCACTGCTAGGGAGCTTTTGGATTTTTTATTTTTTTTTTTTCTGGCTTATAATACAAATGGATTCTCTTGTTGGTATTTAATTAGTTCAGAAAGGACATGCAAGCAATAGAAATTCTAGTTATTTCTCACCATCTAGATAATGATTACTGTTCTAGCCCTCTAAACAAGAAAATGAGGGCTGGCAATGCAACCAGTAAAACTAACTCATTTGGATAAAAGCAATGGATTTTGAGATAAGATACCGTTTTCAGTCTTGGGTAATACAATAATTAAATTTTAGTGTCTTACTGAATATTTATTTCATGTTCGTGTTAAAAGCTTTCCCTTGATATATGAACTAATAGAGCTGTTCAAGGAAATACCATCTTTATCTACACATAACCCACTAGACTATATAAAGGTATATTTAAACTTCAGGACCCTAATGTTTTTGATTTAATACCAAGGAATTTCTAGTTTTTACACTGAGTCAACCTAACCTTCTTATCTGTCCTACTTGTACCACTTGTATAAAATAAATGAACTCAAAGAACAGAAGGAAGAATATAAATTAAGACAAGCAGGCACTAAGTTGCAGAAAGAGCCCCCAAAAAGCTCATCAGTAACAAAATTTGTTAGTACTGGACGCAGAGCTTTCTCATTTCTTACTGTACATCTTTAAGGCTGTTACAACTTCTGACTAGGTTATAAGAATATACTTCAGTGATATTACATTAAAATTTATAAATGGTAGTAATTCAAGCATCACTCTGGATTAGAACTAACCAATAGTTGAGAAACTATGCAAGTTATTAACGTATCGCTGGATTTAATTAAAAATATAGTAGGGCAGTTTTCAACAAATACTTGTAGAAAGTTCTTCTTGGATGAATCTTGGAATTAATCTCTAAAATTAACAACTACTGAAAATGAGCAAATGAGTAATTTTTAGGTTTCATAGAAGTTGCTTTAGGTGATGAAATAGGTACTCTTCAGTTCGTACCAGAAGTAATTTTCAGTAATTTGTGTGTTTCTGTAGTTAAATGGAATATTTAAGTACAGGTTCATATTCTGTACTGATTTATTCCTTACTTAAGCAAAATTCCCAATGGTTTAGTGACTTGTGTCTTCAAAGATGCAGGATTAGCCCCATAATATTTCTCTCTAATTGAGAAATATAGATTTAAAACAGACACACATAAGTCAACCTAACCTGCAAAATATTATTTTCTGGTAAGTTGAAATTTTCAGTATAGATTTCAAAATAAATATCTGTATTTCCCCAACCAGGGCTAGAGCTGTGAGGATTTTTCCTGCGTGATATTACCATTAGCACACTGTGAGAATGATAAAGACAAAAGCCTAATGAATTTTAATGCGAATCTGCTACTTTTTGTAAACCCTTTTCAAGATTTTGTTTGTGAAGGGAATGTTATTAATACACATTTGAGCTTCACCAGTGTGACATGGCAAAAACTGTATTTTGAAAGTCTCTATCATATTTGAATGTCATTAAAAAAAATCTTAATTTTCAAAAGTTTTTCTTACTAGGTATCTAAAAGTTATTCTATTCCGTAATGTTGTAGGAAGTGGGACTGCATTTTATGGCATTAGATGATCAGGTATTACTACATTTTGTTCACCAGATCTTGAATGCTCAGTGGTTTATCATTTCACTGTAATACAATTTGCTTAAATTTCCTCATTCTACACTTAACAGAAAACAATTTAGTGACAAATGTTTCTAAAGGATTGCTACCGAAATGTCCAAACATAATTTTTTACCCATCTCCCTCCTCGTTGAATTTGACAGTACTGTACAAGCGTGAGACAGTGCAATGTTTGTCTTGCATGCTTTAAATGGTAATCAAGTTAAAAATACCCAAAAAGCAGATGAAAAGTATTGCCAACACCTTAGCAGGACACTCCAGCAAGTCTCTGCTTGTGCAGCTGAAGGTCATTGGAGCTGAGTGGCCTCAATGCATACAGGGAGCTCAGGGTAAACACTTGACTGCATAATGATTTGCATGGTTTCACCCTAAATTATTAAAATACAAATCTCCTAAGTGATTTCTTCATGCTCTGCCATTTAGACTTGATGATGCAGAGCGATGGATTACTTTGGTTCCATACTATTGTATTTCCAGGCTCTTATACTGTGGAAGGTGTTTGCTGTACTGGGGTGTTCCATTGGGGAATATTAAAAACTTGTGCAGCCAGCGCTCAGCTGATGTAAATGGGCATCTTTTTATTGAACTCAAGGGAGCTATACCAGTTCAAATTGCCTAAAGAGCTGCCTGGACACACTTAATATATTGAGAATGAGGAAACTTTTCTAACTCCCCTGACTGACCTACCTACTACCACCTTTCCTAATGACGGGTAGGATCCAACACAGTCAGGTGCTGTGCATCCATAGCTCTTGTTTTACACCAGTGCACTCTACAGAACACTTCTGGAGCTCATTTCCGCAGCTGAGCAATGGTGGTCACTGAGTGCATGAAGCTTGCTGGTGTTGCGGTGACACCGTCAGCCCTTGATGCCTCACTAAGGGTGTTTGCTGGGTAGCTATGCTAGAATGTCCTTATTGCTGGAGCAGTGTAAAATGCTGCTCAGGATTTGAAGAAACTGGAGAGGAGACCTTCACTTTCCAGAAAATTGGTGGTTTGCGTCTCTGTTGTCAGAATATAGGTCCTAAATATCTGCTTTAGCGTGAAATAGATGAGCTGTAAAGGCACATGATATTCTCCAAATAGGCTATAATACCGTGGCTTGATGATTATGCAGCAGGCAGCCAGCCGCTCAGAGCTGTATTAACAAAAACATCAAGCTTGAGTTGCTTCTGTCCTGGGCTACTGGTCAGTAAAGTTGATAGAGAACAGCAAAGAAAAGGTCTTGAGACCAGGAAATGAAAACTAAGGAAGCAAGGCTGGATTTGCCTAGCTTGGATCAGAGCTAGGATGGTTAATACAATACTGAGGGAGATGAAGAACATCTGAAAAAATGTATCATCAAGATATGTTAGTCCTGCATTTCATATCTTGGGAGCTTTGTGTTAACTATGGCACATTTTATGTAGCTATCTTGGTCAAAAGTCAAGTAGGTTACAGGAAAATTAAATGGAAAGCAAGCCAGGGCATTGATCTGTCCTGTAGTATTTTATTGTTTTCTGTTAACTTATGCAAGGTGTATCCTAATATGCCCCTGTGCAAAATAGGTCCATAGTGCTGCAGTGAGCGCCAGGTGGGCAGATAAATAGGACATCCTGCTGTGGTTCCCCAAGGCTTCAAATGCATTTATGTAACCCATGTGCGTCAGTTCAGACAGTTAAGATTTTGGTAAAATACAGGATGAAATCTTCAAAACAATGAAAATGATGAAATTTTGCCAAAGGATAAGAATTTTTCATCAAATATTTTGTTTGTGCAAAATGGTTGATACTTAACCTAGTGCTTTTTCAATTAACGATTCATGCACAGTACAGTGATCATTGCTGGAGGAACAATACTTATACATAAAATAAAATAAAATAAAATTAAATTAAATTAAATTAAATTTATTGGATATTTGTTTCTTGCTTAACAGCATATTTGTAGTGTTCAGGTGGATTTTTTTTTTTTTTAAATTCCTGTGTCTTTCCCATAACACCTAATTTTACTTACTGAGAGGGCATTTGCCTCGGCATCATTTCTTGCTGTAACTATGAGCTCCTCCGTATGGCCCTGTCTTCGCTTAACATTTTCCATTCAGACCACAAGTACAATCTCAATAGTGTTTTTTCATTACAGTCTGTTTTGTATATCCTGGTCATTAGTAAAGCTTAAATCCTGCCCCCTCCCCCCCCATATTTTAAACAACTGCCTCTAAGCTTCTTTTCTCAGAAAGGCTTGATTTGACCAACTAGACTATAGATTGTACTGCAGTAAAAAAAAAAAAAAATCCTATCCAAGAACTGATTAGTTTTACTCCTCAGCTTTGGATCTATAACCTGCAAGCCCAGTACGTCCTAGTTTTTGGTTGACTTTAGATTTTAGTTTGCAGTAGTGAGTTTATGATTTGGGGAAAGCTTTGCAGTAGGAATGTTATCACCCTTTCCTTTCTCTTTCTTTCTGCTGAAAATGATACAGTATTATCTAGAAAATAACTAGCATTCAAATGATGAATTTGCTTTCACTAAGCAAAATTCAAAATTCAAAATTGAAACTGTTTCATTATTCCTAAGAGACAGCTTTTTGAGTGCGTATCTGATAGGGCTGCTAAAGTGTATACATTTTTTTTTTTTTTAAATTCCTCTGACAGTGCAGAAGGTTCTTTATATTATCTTCACAGCTTCACCTGTACTGAGACACTAAATTAAGGTGGCACAGACACTGGGAAAGGTGAACCAGTTGTATGGCCCAGCAGGATGGACAAAGAGTTTGATGTTGTCTCAAAGGCTCAGTTTTGAGCTTCTTTTCTTGGATACATCAGGCTCTTTACAATTACACCTTCTAGTTGTTTCTTCCTTTGGGCTTTCAGACTGCACGACCACAAGTTTAAAAGAGGAGTGTTATAAATTCTGTTAGCATTGAAATTGTTCCCACATTCTGCCATTGGATCTGCACATGCAAACTTGGTCTATTTCAAGGAAAATTATGTTTACAGCACATTGATTCTGGCTGGGGTTCAAGCCCAGCCATTCTTCCATATTGATAAATGGCATGGAGGTATAGTGCGGTGCTGAGTAGTGACAGTCAGAGTGCAGAGGCACCTCCAGAAATATGAGGCAGGACTTGTTTTGTGTGAGCAACTCATTGTTCTACCTACATATGAAAGAGCAGTGAAACTTCCCACAGCCATTATGTCCAAGCAACACTTCTGCTAGAAGCATTATCACAGATGCTGAGGCTCTGCTTTAGCTCTCAGGTGGAGAAGGAACAGAGCCCTCCCTGAGTTTAGTGGTACACCACTGAGACCTCCAAATCACAGTGATTTTGCGTGCTCCCCTACAGAGAAAAAAACCCAAAAACCAACAACAAACCAAACCAAACAAAAGCCCAACACTTTTTTTTTTTTTTTTTTTTTTAAAGATCAAGCATGCTAACATATAGTAAGAGCCATTCACTACACTGTAAGTAATACAGGCTTTCCAGTTCTAAATATTTGGGACAGAATAAGCAGGAAAAGACACTAGCGTATGCTGTGGATCAAAGGGTTTGGAAAATAAATGCTTTTTTAAAAGAACAACATTAGGTGGCTATAAGAAAAGAAGAAAAAATGTTTGAAGATATGTGTTTGTTCTCCCTTTCCGCTGGGATGAGTGATGGAGCAGACTCCTGCCAGGATGTTTGTATGGTGCTGCTGCAACTCACTTCTACTAAGGATCACCTCCCCTTTCCCTCCCATGGAGACATGTGTCATTAATGTCCTCAGCATGCAAGCCAGATCCTCAGGTGAGTAATTAGGCTTACCTAATCTGCCACTGCTGTTTCTGCAGTTAATGACAGTCTGTATATCAGCCCAACATACCCCAAGTATTACTTTAGTTGCCTAGTTCTTCAATGACAAGTGTCTTCTCCTGCCTGAGAGCTTTGGCCTTCGTGGTCGGTGAGAGCACACACAGAAGTCAGGTGCTTTCCAACTCCCTGCTTTTCTGCAGTGAATAGCAGGAGCAGCCCACGCATCTGGGTTTACAGCTATGTCTCTAAACCAAAGGATGCTACGTCTTTTTACGAGTCTTGCCTCGCTATAGCTTTGCCTAGCTATAGTAACACTACTACTGTATACTTTAATGCAGTAGAACAATTAAACAATGAAAAACTACTATCGACTGTGCTATATTTAGGGGAAGCTGGATTGTATAAACTGGGTTTAGCATGATTCTGCAAGACAGTACTGAGGAAAAAAGCTGTATATACCTTATATTCTTGGATCATATAATTAGAAGGCAAATCCATGGAAATTGGTGCTTTTGGGGTCTCCCATGCAATGAAAGGTTGTATTGAACTGGTTTCCTTATTGCTTTGTCACATGTAGTGTGAACTGTGTTGTATTTCAAGAAGAATTGTAATGAATAACACTGAGATCTTCTAAAGCAGTAGAGCTTAGAGTACATCACAAAGCACATACCATTAGTTTTATTTTATGATTGGGGAAGCCAAGGCCAGATAACTGAAGTGTTTTCCTGACAAACTTGTGTCAAAGCTGGGAGTGACTACAGGTCTCTCCAGTGCCATCACCCCAGACCTCTGCCCACTGCATCAGAACTTTGACATTTCCTTATAGTATATTAGGTGAAGATTTGCACAGATCTTTTGGAAATTAGTAGTATGAAGTGCTAAGCGTTGCTGCTACAGAGGCCCAAGTGTTTTTAATTAAATGTTTTATAAGTAGGTGCTTTATGGTCTGAACCTTTTGCACATGCTTGGAGCTCAGCCCTGGATGTGCGGTGCAAAGCAGACAATGCTGAAGATTTTCCTTGACACTGGGGGATTCTCTGAAGAAGCAGAGCATGTGCCTTCCTCTCCCAGTTTGCATAGTGGCCAACTATTAGGTGCTGTATCTGACCTTAGCCAGAAGCCCCTGAGAGGCCACCAACATCCGTGGCCCTTTGAAGTGCCTTTTCACTGCTCAGATTTCTTCTGGGCATCTTTCCAGCATGGTTTGCCATGTCCTCTCCAGCCTCCAGCTTCACATCAGCTCAGCAGAGCAGTGTTCTGCTGAAGATCAGGTGTGGTAAGTCTTAGAAAGGGACGGACACCTTTAGGTACGGAAGAATATAAAATTTTTTTCCCTGTTTTGGCACTTCTACAGGCTACTGTACTATGGAACACATGCCCTCTGTAATTGTATGTATTTTGAATACAGAAACATTTTGTTATTTATGCCCTTTCTAGAAGGATATTATGTACATTGGCCAGGTGGTTAAGTGTTTTACTAGGCTGTAACTTCCAGGCAAACACAGGATCCCATGTGAATTGGCCTGACTTGTTCTCTTGTGTAACGTTTATTCCAGCACCGTGTTCCCCCTTCTCCCCCAAGAAAGGGTCTAAGCACTCAGGAAGAGGCTTTCAGAGCATTCAAGCCATGTGCAGTGATGTAGACTGTGCCATCAAAACTGTTGAAGTCTTCATCAATATTCAGGTGTCTTTATAAAATCCTGCAGCCATGCTAGATAGGAATTAACCCTGGCTTCAGGAACTACACATCTCAGTGCTTAGAATCCTTTACTTTCACTGGCTCACTTTCATCCCTGACGAAGATACGGAGAACTGAAGATTAGATGCACTGAGATGTAAACATCCAGAGGAAAATAACCCCCAAAATACAACTTTTGCTTTCACAAAAATAATCTTTGCTGACATTCAAGAAATAGACAAGAGGAGCCAAAGCCATATTAATCCTCCTTCCCACTGTGCAAAAGGCTTTCTCCTGAATGTCTTGGGGACCCTGTGCCAACCCAGTCATTTCTATAAAGGTTATGAGTAGGAAGCTCAGGCCTGATGGAACGTGAAAAGTAGTTTACGTGAAATAGTTACTTCATTTTCGAGGAACTGCAAATGAATCCCAATTTCTCTGGAGTGGTCCCAAGAGATTAATCTCAAGATACCTGAGCCTGTATCAAGCTTTGAGGCGCCCTATCAGTAGTCAGAGGAGAGGAGGCCAGGTTGCTGCAGCAACAGCGTGACATGTGTAAATCTCTATTTGATTATGTCAGTATCACAGAGAAAGATGTTTAACAGTTAGGTCAGGTTTTTTAGCTGTACTATATTTTTCTAGAGACTGTCAGTCACTGTCAGGTCGGCCAGTGAGTCAAAATGCATGATGAATAACTTCAGCAATCTTGCGTGGATAGCAGATTAGCTGTTCACGTAAAATAATATAGTAATAAGCCATTGAAGAACTATTAAAGAAACCAGAGTAAGCCGTTTAAGAATTCTACTCTGCAATTGGGAGAAAAATAAAATTACAATTTCAGATTAAAATATTTTCATGGGTTTTTTTGAATGTTCTTATTCATTTTATGGTTCAGTAAGAGCATAGGAAATTACTTAAAATCAAGCAGATGATCTTTGTTAGTTTATTGGAATGGGAGATGAATGAGTAAATATCTTGTAAGGGTGCAAGAAGGACGTGGAGTCACTGCTGTAGTTTTTTCCTTTGTGATTGTTCAGATGTGTTTTGCATGATAAATGGTGATCACGCTAAACAAAACTGCTTTGTTAATACAATCCTATATCCCCAATTTATTCATCCATACTTAAAAATATCCAATGCAAAAGAGTATAGTAAAAGAGTGCAGTAAATGAGGCAGAAACTCTGAAGAATAATGTTCATGAGCTTCTGAAGTTGTTCAGTCAACATCAGTATTTCCCATCTTCTGGGATTTCACTTTTTAATCTTACATGTCTACATAAAAAGCTTTTGTTAAAATTCTCACTGTGTAAGAAACAGTCATAAATGCCAGGAATATTCCCCTCACGCCCTATGGGCACGGCTAGGATCCTTAGTGCTGAGGGAGCTGTGTGGTGTGAGATGGAGACCTGTGCCGCCCATCACCACTAGATGTGGTGGTTCCCCTTGTGAACTCGGCCCTAGAGAAGGACGAGAGAGCTTTTATTGGTGTTTTTCCAGAGGTGTTTGGTGATGGGAAGCTGAATGGCAGCACAGCAAAGAGGCAGTGCAGGCTCCTGGCTCACACTGCTGCAGGCACCAAACCAGGCAAGGGACAGGCTTGTTTCTGCAGCTCTGGGCAACGTGTGCATCGTACAAATGCGTACGGTAGGTGCTTATCTGGCCATTGCTAAAAGGCTGTCACTGACTGCATTCACAGCACCAGGCTGTCAAATTTTAAGTCCCTGCATGAAGATATTCTTGGTGGAAACATTCTCAGTGAAAAGATAAATAGATTCTTGTAGGTTTGAAAAAAAAAGAAGTTTGTTATTCTCTGGAACAGCTAAAACCTCCTGTATTCAGTCTGAGACAACTGCAGGGTGGGGGAAATGTTCCTTTAGATGGCTAACATTAGAGTTATAAGACATAAAGACAAGGTTGCATAGCGGACAACGTCTGGAGTCCTTTCATATAGACAGCTGCTGCAAGGTCTTACTGACAATGCTTACAGGAGATGAGGTGGACCTTCCTTGTGGGAAAGCTCTTTTGCCTTTGCTGGAGTGAGGCACTTTTAGCACCTAAGTCATTAGCCAGCATGAGCCTCGCAAACCTTGTAGGTCTGATCTGGATGGTCCAACTTTCAGGTCCGTTGTCTGGTGAAGGACCATGGAAACTCAAGGTGTACAAGTGACAGGATAGTGGCCTGTGGCAGTGCTGACAGCTGTGGCAGGGCAGTCTGGCTTGTCTGAAACAGACCTGCTAGGACAAGCCAATACGGGCTGTTCTCCTGACGTGTTTACATGGTGAAACACTGCAATCTTTACAGCAACAGTGCTGTCTCCTTTACTGGACCTCTGCCTGCTTAAGCCCATTAAAGACGCGCATTTGTTCTTTCTGCAAGGAGTTTCCATTTGTTTGCCTGCTAATGGCCAAGTAGGGCAGAAAGGAGAAGTACAAGAAGGACAATGCTTCTGCATTTGAAAACAGTTGGACAAAGGTACCTTTGAGGACCCGCAGCACTCCTGCCCATAATGTGTGGTCCCTAAGCCCAGTGGCCGGGATCTGGGCAGAGGGAGCTCGCTGCAGTGGCTTAGTATTCTGTGCGGATAAGCCAGCATGTGGGGGGACTTTGGAAAGAGACTGTTTGGCTTGTGACTGTGCTGAGCTTCACTGGGGGTGATTTGCTGGTCTGTGATCTACTGCTAATCTGCCGCAGTGGTGGTGTCAGGATGACTTCAGCGCTCACCCGCAGCTCGCACAAAGCCTCACAGAGCAGAGCGGATGCCATTGAATGCAAAGTTCAATGTGCACGTGACTAAGGATTTTGTCCACAAAGCCGAAGGCATCTGCGGTTGTAAGGAAGCTGCACGTCGATCCAGCTCAATGCATTCTTCTGCACAGGAACCTTTAAACTTCCCAACCTTGCCTCCTCTGTTTCTGCTTTCCTTCTCTCCGAGTATGGAGATGCTCAGCTCGCTCTGGCCACATGCTCTCATGTGTGATTCAATGCTGCCACCAAGGCCACTTTCAGAATTTTGATGCAAAAATGATGTCTTTCTTCTTGCTATCTCTGATCCAACAGCTTGTACACAAAAAGCTTTTTATTTTTCCAAAGCTGCTTCCTTTCAGCTATGCCGAACAACCCCAAAAACTTATCAGTGGGGCACTGCAGCTGAAGCCTAATATGAGCTGATGCTTTTCCGACTGTAACTATCTTGAAAGTTTTCATTTCACCTCCGAATTGTTTACTTATCAGCTAGAAACATATGTTAAGAGAAGTTAAGGCTCTGTTGCCCAAGGTGCATTTTAATACAGAGGAAGAACTGCTTCAGATATTTCACATTACATCTTCTAGCTTTATCTGGTGCTGTAAATTATAAAGCTGCTCCATTGAGCTGAATGAAGATTAAATTTTTGAACACTGTTTTCTGAAGAATGCAGATTTTTCTCTTTGAAATGAAGAATCTGTCCTGTATCACTGTGGTTCACTTCATACTTTGCTGCCCAAGCCTTTCTTTTTTCTATTAGGATGCCAGGCTGTTCCCTGGGGACCGTGTCCTGTTGTTGATCCATGTACTGACATTAAAAAGCATCTGCAGATGGAGTGAGTGTGGGATGTGCCCTAAACAGCAAGAGGTCTGGGAAACCGTAATCTTTGCGCTGTCATCTTGAAATCATAACTGTCATGAAGGAAAACCAGCAAGAAACATTTATCTTCTTATTTGCATAGACCTTCTCCTGTAGGTGCCTGATGTATGTATGATACACAGATGTGTTTTAAAAACTCAGTTGCTTGCAGAATCCAAGTGAAATACTTACACAATGCCTCTATCAGGCTGAATTCCTGGCTTCCAGCCCTCTTCTTTTAGCTCTCCCAGTGTGGGGATATCTCATCTGTGTTTGTTTTTGTCTGTGCCTAACACAGGTCTCTGGGAGGAAGCTGAGTGGGTGCCTCCTTTAAAGCAACGTAGTGCCAGTAGGATCGAGTGTTGGAAACAGTTCTGTTGCCTCTGTATAAAAGGATGAATTTAGTCCTGTCTCCTCTCATAAATTGTCTCCCATGTATGCACCACATGGACACAAAAGCCAGACATTGCAGCTGCCCCAAACGCTCGCTGCTTGCTCAAAATCACAACATGACTATGTGGTGTGGACACTTCATGGGGCTGGAGGATGTTACCATTGTGGGAAAAGCACCAGCGTCAAGGTTCCCCATGGCCTCTTCTCTGTGTTGTCCTCATCGCCTTCATGGGGGGGCAGATAGGGAAACACGGTAGCGTGGCACCTTGTTTCCCCCACCCATGGCAGCTGCTCTCCCTTTCTTTTGTGAGCAGCACGTGGGATCGGAACAGCACGTCCTTTCTGTTGAAGAGAAAGCAGTGGTGGCGAGCACGCCTGGGGCTGCTGCAGGCAGTGTTTTTCTGGGTGGGTGGGTTGAGGCTGTGTCCGCCTTGTCAAATTCTCCATCAACTCAGGGTGTGTAGCATACATTTTAACTTCTTCAGAAGCACCAGTGTTAGCACAAAATTAGAGGAAGAGAAGGAAGATGTTTTCTACCAAGTAGATGGTTATATGCTTTATTCTCTCTGGTTCTTTGCTTTAAATGGGAATGTTTCTGTGTGTAAGCAGATTACTTCTGTGTTAATCAGGGTGTTTCATAGCCTATTTTATGTAGGCAAAAGTTAGTCTGGTGTTCCATAATGTACTGAGATACTTTGCACAGCAAGATAATGAGAAAGGGTGATGAGGGAAAAGATAATTGTTCTTTATAAATCCAGAATAATTAATATGACAACTACTGTTTTAAGATTACTTGTTTACTAATTTTTTTCTACGAGTCTGTAAGCGAAAGTGATGAGATCCTACCTTTTCTTCCTCCTCACAATGGTAATTTCAGGAAGCTGTTGTATGAATCTTTGTCCTGAGTATTTCTGTGAGTGCTAAATTGTTATTATGCATTGTCAGTAAACAGGTGAATCTTGTTTCTGGGCAGCTGTACTTACCAATTTCCCTCTTCCCTGTGAGAAACTTATCAAAGTCAATCTTAATCTGTTTTCTGGGTAACATTTTTTTTACAAGTATCATGTGCAAGAAAACGAAAACTTTACAAATAATGCTTATGACTTACTGAAACTACTCCCAGAAACAAACACAAAACACAGCCCAGTAGTGAGAGGTGAGAAGTGTCAGAAGCAGCCCTGGGAGCACCCAGGTGAGGGGGGGAGGGGGAGGAGGTGCTCCCTGTGCCTGAGTAGGGGTTCCCTGCAGCCCCTGGAGAGAACATGGTGGAGCAGGTATCCACACTGCAGCTGCGGAGGGTCCCAGGCTGGAGCAGGTGGACATGACCAGAAGGAACTGTGGCCCATGGAGAACCCACAGTGGAGCAGGTTTATGCTGAAGGACTGCAGCCCATGGAGAGGTCCCACGCTGGAGCAAGGGAAAAGTGTGAGGAGGAAGGAGCAGCAGAGGGGAGCTGCTGTGGACTGACTGCAGCCCCCCCATTCCCCATCACCCCTGTACCACTCAGAGGGGAGGAGGTAGGGGAGTTGGGAATGAAGGTGTGAAGTTGAGCCTGGGGTAAGGGGGAAAGGTGGTGTTTCAATTTGTCTTTGTTTCTCACCATCCAAATCTATTTTCATTGGCAATAAATTAAATTAATTTTCCCCAAGCTGAGTCTGTTTTGCCCATGACAGTAATTTTTAAGCAATCTCCCTATCTTTGCCTTGACCCCATGAGCTTTTTAATCTTACTTTTCTCCCTCCATCCTGTTGAGGAGGGGGAGTGAGAGAGCATCTGTGTGGGTGTCTGGCAGCCAGCCAAGGTCAGCCCACCACAACTAGGATGTGGAAAAATTGAGAAGTATTATTTCCACGGCATTTATACTGAAATTGCTCATTTTTATCAACTTCCAGTAAAAACAGTGTGACGCTATTTCTCTTCAATGGCTTTTAACTGCTGTTGTAAGGGTTGGAGTTTCTTAGGTGGGAGATTGAGCTGCTCAGTGATACCAGCTGACTATGCACTTGCACAGTAAGAAACAGGATTTTAAAATAATTAAAATAACTGAGATGATAGTTTAGAAGATGCAGAGCAAACTTTCCTGGGGAGCTTTAATTAATGCTAGAATTCCTGGCTTTTGTATTTGCAACTTGGCTGTTCACAATACCAAGAGCACTTTTATTACCATTGTTAGAATGATGCAATGATTCACAGTATTTTCTAATGAAGTAATATGAATGTAAATTTATATTAATAAAGTCTCTTCATTGATTATTTGACCCAGAATTACAAATGCACAGAAAAAATCTGAACAAAATGTTGTTATTGCTCATGCCAAATTGTCAGTTTTTATATCTTGTTATCACTGCTGAATTAACCCATACTGGAGAATTACCAAGAATCAACCATTTTAAAGGGAAGATTCAAAATATTTAGTTGCACATTTTAGAATTTTAATACACACAATTCTCTTCCTTTGTTACTTCTCTAACTTAAAACAGGGACGGGTGGGATACAAAGAGGTGATGGTCAGCCCTACTTCTGATTTAACCCCTTGAAAACAAGGCTTATAATTAAGATGTTAATTCTTCCTAGGTAAAGTAGTGCTGGCAAACTCCTTCAGCGTACATAATATTTAAAATTCCTTCCTACTGTTGGCAGGGGCTGAAGGAAGTGGGCACAGACTTTTTCAAAGGTTCAAAGCTCAGTCCTTCTTCCATCGTAGTCAATTTGTCATAAGCTTTGTTAACAACAGGTAAAGCCCAATGAGTGCACATGCAGCTTCTCCACAAGGTTTGATTGACATGGGCTTTAAACTGCCTATCTTTAGCAGATTTAACTGCAAAACTTCCTTGAAAAGCAAGCCCTCACTCTTATTTATGAGTTCTTACAGAAAATCTGTGAGAAAATGGGGTATAAAATTCTCTCTTCTGATTCTCTGTCTTTTGTTTTAAGTGACAGACCCCTTTTTCTGAGGAAAAAAAAAAAGATGTGACCCAAAGGCTATTTTAACTCTGCCTCTTCCATCTTCAATGAAGGTGCAGCAATTTATAGTGATGAGGTTCTGGCAAGTGTATTATTCTGACAGAAGAGAACAGTTGGGCAATTTACTGCGGTTCATCCAAACTGCAAATGAAGGTTTTGGGTTCCATTAGCTTGAGGAAATCAACAGTAAAAGTCCTCCTCCTACTTCCTTTTTCTCCAGCTGCTGATTTTTCAAGGGCTCCCACTTTTGCGAAGGTTTCCAGTGACACTGAGTTAGGAGGAGCTGTGGACTCCCTCGATGGTAGAGAGGCATTATAGCGAGATCTGGATAGACTAGAGAGTTGGGCAATATCACCAGTCACCCATTGTATGAAATTTAATAAGAGCAAATACCAGATTCTCCACCTGGGACGGGGTAATCCTTGTTATACATACAAACTGAGAGACAAGAGGCTAGAGAGCAGTCCTGCAGGAGACCTGGAGGTTTGGGTTGATGGCAAGTTGAATAGTAGTCAACTCTGTGCCCTGGCAACCAAAGGGGCCAACCTTGTTCTCCTACTGTGTCCTGGGGTGCATGAAGCACAGAATCGCGGTCTGGTTGAGGGAGGGGGTTGTCTCACTCCACACTGCACTGGTGCAGCCCCACCTCGAGTGCAATGTGCAGTTTTGGGTGCTTCAGTATAAGAAGGACATCAAGCTATTGGAGAGTGTCCAGAGGGGGGCAAGCAAGATGGTGAAAGGTCCCGAGGGCAAGACTCATGAGGAGCGCCTGTGGTCACTTGGTTTGTTCAGCTTGGAGAAGAGAAAGCTGAGGGGTGCCCTCATGGCAGCCTTCAGCTTCCTCAAGGGCTGCAGTGGAGGCCGAGGCACTGATCTCCTCTCTCTGGTGACCAGCGACAGAACACAAGGAAATGGAATGAAGCTGTGTCAGGTGAAGCTCAGACTGGACATTAGGAAAAGGTTCTTCACTGAGAGGGTGGTCGGTCACTGGAACAGGCTTCCCAGGGAAGTAGTCATGGCGCCAAGCCTGTCAGAGTTCGAGGGGCATCTGAACAATGCTCTTAGTCATATGGTTTAGTGTTAGGTTGTCTTGTGAGGAGCAGGGAGTTGGACTCCATGATCGTAATGGGTCCCCTTCAACTTCAGATATTCTATGATTCTGTAATTTCCTTCTCTGCCCTGCTTCTTCTCACCAAAGCGGAGGTGTGTAAAGAATGCCAAAATTCACTGATTCTGTCAGGTTAAAGTTATTCCAGCTACTGATGGTGCTGCAAACAGGCTTGAATAAGAAGAGAGATGGAATGTCTTCTAGCCACAGTTTCTAGAAATAGCATTATTATTTACTTACAATCACATGGGTTAGAGCAAGTACAGCAAACACTAAAAGCACAAACCTCTATTTATATAGAAGAATGTCTTGTTAGAAAAGAATCTTCCCTTGCTTTGTTCAGCTTAGTGCTGAGCTTCTGATTCAGTACACGAATATATGAAATAAGGTCAAGTATGATACAATTTTGGTGTCACACTGAATTCATGGTAGAGCTAATATTGTTACAGTCCTGTTGTGACTGACATAAACCTGTCACATTTTCAATAGGGTGATTCATGAAAGATACAGGAGAATCAATGGAGATAAAAATAGGTAATGCAATAACAGCATCCATCTCATCATAATTTTGCTTGTATTATACTGAGTAACCCAATTAAAAGGGTCATGCTTAAACGTAATCTGGCAAAACTGCTTATAAAAATGAGAGTGAGAGAGAAGGAATGCAAACTGTTGAGCTTTGCAGGTAAGCCAAGGGGTAACACATCAGTCTCCACAGGACACACAGCCCCCGTCACCAGCAGAGAGCTCCATGTATGAAAAGAGGGAACCAGCACCCTCCACCATTTGTGAAACCTGCTCTCAACTGTAGAACTGCAGGCAAACTGACAGATTTCTACTTTAAGAGAGCCAAAATGAAATTAAAAGACCCTTAATAGTATGCCACAAAGTTAAAAATCTCCTTTGTATTCACACCTAGGATAGTACAGGGGTCTCTGGGTCTCCATGGCCTGTGATTCTGCCTGAATATTTTGAGGTCGTTCAATCACTCCTATAGCTAGTAGGAATAGCACATTCTGTTTTAGGATGGATTAGTTTCTGCCATTCTTCATAACATATACTCAATGGACTCTGGAGTGTGTTACTCAAAGAAAGGAAAGACAGCTGTGACCATATAAAACACAGCATTACAACTTAGTTAAAATTTATTAACTTTAAATTTTCCCCCACATTACTGATCTTTAAATCATAGAATAATAGAATGGTTAGGGTTGGAAGGGACCTTAAAGATCATCTAGTTCCAACCCCCCTGCCATGGGCAGGGACACTTTCCACTAGACCAGGTTGCTCAAAGCCTCATCCAGCCTGGCCTTGAACACCTCCAGGGATGGGGCATCCACAGCTTCTCTGGGCGACCTGGACCACTGCCTCACCACTCTCACAGCAGAGAATGTCTTCCTGATATCTAATCTAAATCTACCCTCTTTCAGCTTAAAACCATTACCCCTTGTCCTGTCACTACACTCCCTGATAAAGAGTGACTCGCCATATCTCCTGTAGTCCCCTTGAAGCACTGGAAGGCTGCTGTAAGGTCTCCCTGGAGACCTTATACTCCAACTCTTTCAGCCTATCCTCATACAGGAGGTATTCCAGCCCTCTGACCATCTTTATGGCCCTCCTCTGGACCCACTCCAACAGGTCCATGTCCTTCTTATGTTGGGGGCCTCAGTACTCCAGGTGGGGTCTCATGAGAGCAGAGTAGAGGGGGAGAATCACCTCCCTTGACCTGCTGGTCACGCTTCTTTTGATGCAGCCCAGGATATGGTTGGCTTTCTGGCTGCAAATGTGCATTACCAGCTCATGTTGAGCTTTTCCTCAACCAGGACAGGAGTACTTTGGGTGAGGTCTGATATAAATACAAAGAGCTCCCTGACCTCCAAAGAGATACATGAACTTATATCATCCAAGGATCAGGATCTGTTCGGTTTGTTTGTACTATATGCGAAAAATAAAACATTACTGATAGATCCCTTTTGCAGGGTAACGATGCTGCATTTTTTCTGAGACACAGTGATGCTTATATTTCAAGTAAAGAAAAGACAAAGGGAGGGAGAAAGAGAGGAAGAAAGGGGGTTGCAACCAACAAACTATTTGCTGAAGAGCTGACCTAATAAAGCCCAGACTTGTCTTCTTCTTCTCTCCATCCTACAGTTACTGTAACCTCAACTGCCTTTCTTGTTCCCTCTTGACCTCCTCCCTGCAGCAGCACCTGTGGTTCTCCTCTTTTCTCCAAAGTCCTCCCGCCTATCCCCAAACAACTAGGAGCCAAGAGGCAATAGTGTTGTTTCCAAGAGACACACAGCCAGCAGACCACACCTGCACATAAGCTGAGTTTTTCCTTCGGTGAGGCCATTTTCTACATTCCTCAAACTGGTTTTTACAAAATTTATAGAAATTGCATGACTTTGAGACCTCTACCATTTGTCAAACTTGGCTAAAGGTGTCCAGTGGTTAAAGTATTGGTGCTAACAAGACAGAGACAGATGAACAGATAGCATGATTTTGCAAGCGTTGTTTCCTTAGAAAATCTGACTGAAAAGGGGACTTAAAGTTTTTGGCTTAAGAAGTCAGATGCATCTGTTACCCATGAACTAGATTATATCTGGGATAGACAAAATACAGATTTCCCCTATTCTACACTCTGTGAAGATGTATAATCAAAATCAAACTGTCGCTGCTCTTGACATGAAGCTTGTGCATTTGCAAAAGATTAATCTGGGGAGACTTGTGTTCCTTATGGGGCAAGAGTGGATTAAGGTGTGATGCTACTTTGATTCAGGCCATACAGAATTATGCCAACAATATCTTTGCTTCCCCTTGAGCCTGGGAGACAGTGCAGTCAGGACGTAGACAGACATCAAAGGGAAAAGCTTTGATAGCAATTTCTG
Organism: Pterocles gutturalis; assembly: GCF_000699245.1. Lineage (NCBI taxonomy): Eukaryota > Metazoa > Chordata > Aves > Pterocliformes > Pteroclidae > Pterocles > Pterocles gutturalis. Next base: position 19,594 of record NW_010101156.1, read on the forward strand.
GAATATCAGGCCCATCGGTGTAGCTCAGCTTTCTCTTCATTATAGGGAAACATGTTTCAAGAAATCAAGGAGTATAGGAAGTTCAGAAGTACACTCATGTTTGTTATTCAAAAGGTGTGATGTACATCCTTCACACATCTCAAAATTTACTCTGCTCTGATATGTTGTGGATATGAGTAAAGCACAAAATCAAAGAGAAGTTTTCATCTTATTGTAAAAGCCCTTTACAATGCAGTATATTCACAGGTAGCTTCATAAACATCTATGTCTGAATTAGGAGGAAGAAAAAACCCTCACGAGGACAGCAGAAAGCAATTGAGGGAGACAGTGTCCTCTGGTGGAAGAGGAGCTCGGCCTAGAGTGTTTTCTCAGTGAGTCATACTGCTGCAATATGCAGAAAGGTCATGGAGACATTAGGAAAGCAGATGGTACATTTGTACAGGGATACCTTCATATGGTAATATAGCTTATATGTATGGACCACATATTGGTAACAGGAACTGCAGGCCTTCTGAAGCAGCACTGTACTGTTTGGTTGTAGTCTTTTGCTGACGTATTAAGGTAGGTTATACTCCTCCAGATTCCTGCCTGTCACCATTTTCCACTCTGTGCTCCTTTCTCCTGCCCTCACTGCCCTAAAAATTGGAGCTGGAGGCTGCTTCTGAAGCTAGTAGGCTTGCCTTGTGAAGGTGATCATTTTTATGAGATTCAGTGATTGGAGTTCTGCTACAATAGCTCTTTACTGCAGTTTTGCTATCTCCTGTCGTCATGAGCTCAAGCACCGGTACACAAGGAGGATAAAGAAAAGGAAATTGAATGAAAAAATCTTAGATAAGAGTGAATTGGCAGGTTGATGATAATCTTAAGTATGTGGAACTGTGTTTATGCACATTTTCTACTTAAACTGAAGTACTTTCCAGCGTCCAACATACTTAAGAGAATACAGAATGTGGGATTTATTGCAAAGACTGTCATGAAATTCTCAAATACACTTCTCTTATCCTGGCATATTGCATTGTGCCCCAAACTTGAAAGAACACTGCAGTGTGAACTCAGACATCTTGCAAGTCACATGAATGTGCTTATAAAACTACCAAGAGAGTATAAGAATGTATTTGTGGCTAATGGGGAATAAGGGATTTATTAATTTTTCTTTCCATAGGGATGCCTTTGTATTAAGACTCAAAGATGTTCAGTATTTCTGCCACGATTACAAAAAAATTACCAAACTGTAAGAAAAACAGCAAGTTTCCTTGCTTTTTGAGTCTTAAAAATTCAAATAACTGGCAGTGACAAAACAACAACAACTCTGACTGCTGCTGACAGTCTGTTACTTTTACAGTCACCTTCCAGAGCTTTATTGCTTATCATCAGCTAGAACAGTTGGCCCCAATGGAAAAGACAGGTTGCTGCAGATGACAGGATCTTTACAACGGGCAATCATTATGGCATTAGTGTTTATCCACTGCGGTAAGTGTATAAATCACAGCAAATGAGCTTTCCCTTGGAGTTGGAATCTGTTGTGTTATTTTTGCCCAGCTACAAGTATTTATCTACCAAATGGTGAAATTGCCAGACATACTTTATGCCTAGTCCAGTGAGCGGTTAGAGATTACTGTCCACAGATCACAAACCTGATATTAGAATGCCACTTGGAGACACAGATGTTAAAGTAAAAGTAATTTGTGTATTTATTAGAGAGTTCTCCCTACTCTCTGTGAGCTAGAGGTGTTTTGTTATATGTCAGTGTGCTGTTCCTCTTGTGAGGTCTTTGGTGGGAGAGTGAGGTAACGTATTATGGACACAGGCTGCATACTGTCCCCAGTTCACGTATGAAACTCACTGCTGTCCGTGGCTTAGAAACAGAAGGTTAATTTTACCTGGGTAAATACTGATACCCAGTTTTAACTCAGTACTCGGACAGTTTGTTTTTACAGAACATGTACTTCCCAGAAAATGTTACATAAATCAGAGGAATTACAATATGAGCATCCTCTGGAGCTTTTTCATTACAGTTTTCAATGTCAGTGTCCAGTGTTAGAGGTTTGAACGGAAGAAATTAGAAACCTTGTAATGGAGTATTATGGAAAGATATCCCTTAAGAAAGCTCTTTCCCAGCCTCTTACCTTCTGGTGTTTTGTCTACTACTAACATGCATGAATTCTGCATTGAATTTTATCTTATGTAATTGTAGTTATTCTAATTCTACCTGTAAATGTCTCATCTTTTCTTGAATCCCACTGAACACTCAGTTCTCAGTATTACCTTGTAGCAATGCATTCCCCTAAATTAATTGTTCTTTCTGTCAAACAGCATTTTCTTTTATCTGTTTCAAATTTGGTTACTTTCCTGTTTCATTGACTATCTGCATGCATCCATGAAAATGAAAAACCTAAACTGGAGAGGTTAATCTTCTGCCTGTGTCCCTCTTGCTGTTTTCTGTATCTGCATCACATTTTCTCTGCTCGGTTCCATCTGTTGGCCACTCCATCCCCAAAGGCAGATCATGAGCTGTGAGCTAGCCTTCATTCCCCTTAGTATTAACAGTCAAATCCAAGTTCTTGTTGTGGTTAAACAAGCTGCTGTTTTGTTGGGAGGAAAGGAAAGAAACATCTAAGAGAATGGAGGGCGGTTGCTTTTCTCTCTGGAGGCATCCTAGTGGGAAATTGTGGTCCTGAGAGGAAAATTCCAAGGTTAAACAACAGTAGCAGAAATTTCACAGCTTGGAGTGTGCATCTGTCCTTTCACTTCTGCTCTCTCTCTTCCCTTTGTCAGAAAAGGATGCCCTGCGAGGAGCAGCATCTTCTGATCTCCCAAAAAAGCCATCCCATTTCCCTGACTGCCCTGCAGAGGTGAGCTCTCTCTCTGAAATCCTGCTGTGGCATTGTATGTGTTCAACACGGTACTCTGAGGTCACCCGATCATACTTTTTATAGCGCTCTTCCCTCTGCCTCTGGAGGACACTTCCTTGTACAGAGCAAAGCTTAACTTCTCTCATATAGAAAACCTATGATGTTAGCCCCTAGAGATACAGCTATAGATAGGTATTGATGTGAGTGTAGGCACTGATATAAAGGAAAGGGTAATCTTCCATATGTAAATTACAGCATCATGTATAACGTTAGGCCTGCCAGCCTACATAAAGTTAACTTTTCTGAAAGTAGGTTGTCTCTCTCACTAGACAAGGTTTCCTTTAAAAACAACCTCTCACGTTTTATTCAACACCCTACTTTCTGGAGCTCTCTCGGTTGGCCTGCTCTGTAGAAGTTTTTTGATCACTTTATGAGAAGGAAAAGTTAGAATATTGCTAGCTGTGTTTGTCCACGGATGATGCTCTAATACGTGTTTTATGCGACAATGAGATAAGCACCCGTATAAAAAAGACACAGGGACATGATCACTGATCTTGCATGGGAGGGTTGAATGTTTCCCTGGTGCTGAGTTCAGATCTGGAAGTAAGACATGCAGCAGTGTAAGTGGTCCTGTGGGGTTTTAGAGACATGGCTTACTGCCCAGAGAATAAACAATGGTGGTTTTAAGGTCAGCAGTTGTATGCGTGTACAAGTCAGAGGCAGGCATGAGCAACCACAGGGGGATGGTTTTGTTGTATTCAGGAAGGTGAAAGCTATCTATGAAATTGAGAGAGCAAAGGGTGTACCCTTGGCATCTTACGCTTGCCATCTAATTTTAGTACTACAAAAACCAGGGGTCTAATTATTTTTGTCCTCATTACTGTCATCTTCTTCTGTTCCCACTTGTGCTACATATCTTATCCCTATGAAATGGGCTTCTGCTTGAAGCAGCAAATGTTTTAATCTTTCTCTTTAAAACAGGTGTTATTCTTTGTTTTATTATAAACCAGGGAGCTACTCTGCTGGGCACAGTGAAACTAAATACTTGTATTTTCAGTGTGGGATTTACAAAAGTGCGGTAATTCAGCTTGCTTGTACCAAGTGTTCTTGATGGTAAAACCTCAGACTTCATTGGAGTAGGGTTAGGTCAATGTCAAGCACTTCCAGATATTTCTGTCTGATAGTTTTCTGTCCTCAGTGTATCAATAGCACAAAGCAAGACTGGTAGAGTTTTTCCAGGTATGCATTACTGCAAAGGAATAAAGATATTGATAATGATCCATATCCAACTACAATGATGCATATCCAACCAGGTGCTTGGAAATGTGCCAGAAGTTTTTCCTGGTTATCCAGCCGTAAGAGTGTACACAACAATATTTATTAGTCCCATTGCTTTTATTTCCCATGCAGGAATTCTGGCAATTGCTGAGAATTAATTTCTGACAAAAAAAAAAAAAAAGAAGAGCAACTCTTTATATACATAAATCTACTGAAAGTCATGTCAGGAAGAGCTACTTGGACTTTTCTTTTTTTGGAGGGGGAGTGTTAATAACAGGAACTTGCACTGAAGGACTCTTGAGATCAACAGATTACATGCCTACTCCCAAAGGAGAGACACCCTGCAGACATGGAGGATCTTTTTAAAGTGCATTTTACAGCCACAGTGAGCCTGCCAGTACTCCTTTCTTCTCTTAAAAAGAAAAGGAAAAATAAAAGAACTAGTAAAAGTTAGATGACGGGAGCTAAGTGATATTCCCTTTTTTCCCCAGGGTGGGAGTTAACGCATTTCACCAAGGAGTCCTGAGAAATACAAACATACTGGAGAAATTAGTTATTGTATGTCCATTCCAATAAGCCAAGATTTCTTAAATTAAAATCACGTTCACTTTGCCTGCTTTTCACTTTCCTGAAAATCCAGTTTTTCAGAACTCTGAGAAATATGAAGTATACAATATTTACCTGTGTAAGTCCCCAGAGGCTTGTAAGGACATACCTGCTTGGTTGTGTACAGGCAGATGCAGCCAGCTTGCTCCAAAGGAGGTATCAATGACTCGTTGCAGAACACAGCCCAGGCTTGTGTGCTGTGTCAAGGGAGCAGTAGCATGGCCCCACAGTTTCAACTCCAGTCCTTGCTTTTATTCACCTACCTTGGGATGCCGATAGAGATGCTTAATACCTGTGTAGACATGCCCTAACAGGATGCCTACTGCATAAGGTGCTATACAAGCACACATTTCCCAAGGAAGCAAATATGAAATGCATTTTGAACTAGGAGTGAAATCCTACAGCATCAGGTTTATATCCACTTAATAGTCTAAAAATTGCAAATCAATAGGAATAGAGAGGCTTGCTTGCAGAGTAGCCTTGACTCATGCTATCACAGAGTGATTTGTTATAGTGGGAACATTGTGAGGTTGCTTAATTTATACCTGTAGTAAATAGAAGTAACCATGTACTGCCTAGGTCAAATAGTTTCTTTTGTACAGAAAAAAACATCCTCATACTGTTTCTGTGATGAGAATCTTGTCCTCATAATGAGATGGAAATAATACAGGCTTGAGACGTAGACATTTTAGTGCTGAGAGGCTACACCCTCGTTAGTTATGGTGTCTTTAGACATGTCTGGGCAAGAGGCTCTCCCTGCATTGGCAGAAGGTGCTGTAGACCCATCCACCAAAACAGATGACAGCCCCACTGGAGCAGCTGCAGGCGTTTACGGTGGCTGAGCTCTGCTAGTGCCTGCTAGTGGTGGGCTTGAGTTAGGTTACGCTTCTGGAGCACATCTTCCAGTTTAGCTTCACCCAGATGTGAAGTAGCTTGTGTGCCCCAAGACTGCTCCAGGATGCAGGCAAAAATCTGATAGCCGGGGTAATCATAAGATTAACTTTAAAAACACACTCTGAGCTTTTGCTGAGCTAAAATGCTACATGTACCTGCTTCATAAGGAGCTTCTCACTCAACACCTAACAGCAGCAGGAGCAGCACCATCACTACTGAACAAACTATGTACATACCCTCTGTGCCCTATATCTTAAAAAGCATATGCTATAGGTTTGTGTGCTCCACGTTTTCACTCTGTACTGGATCTGTCACTCACAGGTTTGTGTGACAAACATTTTATTTGGCAACTGTCCTTCTTTGATAATCCAACAAACCTTGTTGTGCTAATAACAGAACAAAACCACTGTCAACTGTGACATTTTAAAATCCAGCTTTTAATGAAAGCATGGACAAATCTTTATAGGAGTGCAGACATCATCAACAACATCCTGGCAGCCAGTCCTGCTGAGGAGGATGTGTGACTGTAAATTGGGGACATTGACAAAAGTGACAGTAAGAGCAGTCAAAGAAAGTGTGAAAAATTGCACACTGGCTGTGATAAAGTTAGAAAAGGAAACCAGCAGGTGAAAAAGCAAATATACTGTCAGGAGAGTCATGTTGTACACAGTGAAAAAGTACAGCTGCCATAAAGCAGGGATGGTCTGGAACCCCAGGGGACTGCGGGCTAATTTAGCAAATAGGATTTAAACTTAGGTTAGCTTTGTGTGTTATAATGGGAACAAATAACAATAAACTGTGATTTCGTAGAAGTTTCTGTCCAGTTTGGGAGGAGGTAAATGAAGGCTGAAAGAGAAAGAAGATGCATTTTTTATTTTTATTTTAGATTCCTTGAATTAATTATAGTACTGCGTAGCAGAAGAATAGTGAGCCACGGACCAGACTCTGAATCCAATACAGCTCTCCTTTCTTTAAAATAAGAGATTTATCATGAATGGATTGAAAGAGACAGAAATGTGTAACGTAGCTTCAGAACCAGTCTGGTGCTTGTAGTGGTTACTTAATCATCAGACTCTAAATATAAGCCCTATCAGTAACAATGATAGGTTTGGCTGTGGACAGGAAACATAAAGAAAAAATAAATTCCTGGGCAGAATACACATCCCTAAAGATGACACTGGAAACATTGGATTAGTGCTCTGAGCTCACTTGTTAAAGCGAGTGCAATATCAGACTACCCCAGAGCGTGTGGAGTTGTCACACTCAGCCCCTCTGAAATGGGAAATTTCTTGGGAATTTGCAGCTGAACAGGAGGAATGTGGGTGCCTGCCATGCTCTGTGATTCAGCTGCTGTTCAGGAGTTAACCACTGGTCAGGGCAGTTGCAGTATATTAGAGCATCCATGCCACCATTCAACTTCAAGTTAATTTCTCCCCCAACCTGTTTCTACAGGGAACATTTGGCAGAAGAGAAAATACCAATCAGTCCATTTGCTTTCATTCATGCCACTGGCTCAAGGGGCTTTCCATAGGTTTTCAAGTTTAGGATATTTAAAAAAAATCCTTCTTTGTCCATTGTCACAATGTGAGATGCCATTTTGGACACTTTGTGCTTCCTTTATATATTTCCTAAAATAAGTTCAAAAACAGCTGGGAACCTTCACATTTTGGAAATCTAGTGAAATGCTAATAGTGGGACAGATTTTCCCCAGGTGATGTGATCTTAACTGCCCCAGGAAGCCTGCTTTAGTTGCCATTTGCTGCTCCCTATCTGCTTGCTTTGGTTTAGCCATACAGAAGCTGAAGAAATGATCTAGTTGGAAGTTTTATTCATGCCTAAAAGATTAAAACCCTATTTATTTACCTCAATCTTGTGAGCTATAAAGCTCTGTTGGGCTTTTTTTTTCTTATCAGCTTTGGTTTTGTTCTGTTTTGTGGTGGTGGGCACAAAGCTTTTTATGAGGTGTCAGTCGTTCACAGGGTTTGTTTGGTGTACAAATGAGACTGTAGTGGGGAAACTATGAGATGAGAAACTTCAGATAGAAGCACACTTCCAGTGCTTTTTCAATGCGCAAACACATTTCCCCAAAAAACCTGTCTGTATATAGAGCAATAAAATAATAAGTAAATACATGAAGAAAAAAAGCCAAACAGGCAAATAAAATATTAATAAGCCTATAGAGAATATCCTTCTTGTGAACTCTGCACTGGATGCCTCAGCACCATCTGGCCTGACACATTTTTAAGTACTGAAATGTCACTTTTTAAAAAAAGTTTAATAATTTTTCAAAGAAAAGATCCAAGAAGCTGAAAGAAGAATGAGCTCACACGAGCGCTGTGTGCGAGTTGGGTTAATTTGGTGACTATGGTCCCTGTTAATGGGACTGGGGTAAGGAAGAAGTGGATCCCGAAACAAACTCTGCCTCTGTTCCACTCTTAGCAGTCCATTTTTTAAAAGTTCCTTTATGAGATATGAATAACTATTTGTGTGTGGTTTATAACAACAGGGCATGGTCATTTATTTTCCTGAAAAGTGGCAGCCAAGGTGGGTCGATAACTGAGGTGTTGCTAGCTGCCTCAATGCTGAAGTTACCACAATTCACCTTACTGGGTGGATTTTTTTCCTTTTTGTGCATGCTTAGAGATGAACATAAGTCTACAGCCCTCACATTAAACCAATTTTTTTCATAAATACAAATATTCTTCCCTTGGGGTACTCATCTGCTAAAAGCAGAGTTTGTTACATGTTTTATTTACACAGGAATAAATAGTGTGTTTGATGGTTTGGTTTCCATTTGATCTGATTCCTCATATTTTTGATTCCTGAATCAAAGGAAATTGAAGGATAACCTACAGTTTTATCTAATGGGGATAACCGTGATCTGAGGAGGCATTTTCCTAGAGACTGGATCAGCCTCAAGAGCTAAACTGATCACAAAGGAAGTTTATAGGAAAAAAAGCCAGTTTGACAGGATTCATTTGTCAAGATCAATGGCGTGCAGCCCTGATGAAAAAATAGTAACTGCATACTGTCCATGTGGAATTGTAGTAATTTCTTCTACTGCTCTCATAAGAAATATGATGAGTGCCACCAGTACCTGCCCAGGCTGGGAGTTATTTTAAGTGGGAAATAAAACTTAATTCTCTGAAGAGGTTTTTGTTATAAGTATATATTTGACTTAATAGCTTGAACATTGGAAAATGACTTCAAATTGTGTTTCATGCTTATATTCCAGTCCGAATTTTTCTAAGCAGGTATGATGTTCAGGCAAAAACTAAGGTGTTTACTCTTTACTGCGTTTATTTATTTATTGTTGTTGCCTTTTGGATACCTGCAGTGTTACATACAACTGGCATTTTCAAAATGGATGCAACTTCTTTTCAGATACACAGCAAGTTAGACACTTCACTCCAAACAAACCTCAGAGCAGACTCAGCAGGGGAAAAAATCCAGCCTCTGGCACAAGAATATTTTTACTTCTCTTTTTGGCTGAGCTGAATGCCACTGGAGAGGGAGTCTGGTAGCATTGCTGGCTTACAGCGTTGTTCACATTTGGAAGAGCCAAATCTCAGTTTAAATAATCTGAGTTGGCTGTAATGGGCCCTCCAATGTCCTGAGCCCGTCAGGGACGTTGGTTGTTCCTGGAGCTGCACCTCCACTGCCTCTGGAGAGAACATATCTGACATGTGGGAAGAGTGAGTCCCAGGGAAATGTTGTCTAAGCAGAAGCAATGAAGTAATCATGTGGATTACCGCCACAATGCTCTTGAGACACATTGTATGTATAATAGTTGCTGTGTGTTTGTAGTGTGCTCATGCACATGGCAATGTAGAGTGAAGAGACAGACTCATTTATTTATTTATTAAATAGGAATAATACATTTTGTGGCTACATTTGAAGCTGACAACATGTGCTGCCATGGGAGATGAAATTTTCTGTTTAATTTGGGATTTAAATGGCCTTGGCATCATGACGGTATTTCTAAGGGATGCATGGTTTTGCTTGGGGTTATGGGGTTGCATCCTGCTTCTGCTTGCAGCCCTCCAGCTGATCTGTAGATAGATTTTCACAAATGTTTTGATTTCCTTTGTATGAGTCTCATATTTCACATTATGAAAGCTTTAGGTTTCCCTTTGTAGGCAGCAAACCCAAGTAGAATATTCTGCAAAATTGCATCCATGTATAAATAGGACACGAGAGAAGTTAATCAGCACTGAATTAAAATATTGGTTGTCTTCACTAACAGAGCTGCTCTGGAGGACTGTGCAAGTAGCTGAGACTGTTTGGGAAATTTGGTAGCAGCAAGTTGGACGACTTCCTAGCTACATCAAAGCCACCACAGTACTGTGCTCCTCTTTTTCCTTGCCTCAGCACTCCTAGATGCTATGGTATTTTATATATGCAATGTTATTTAATATATTCTTATCCTCAACTTCTATACCATTTTGGTTTTGTCTCAGAGAACTGTATAATAAGTTTGGCCATATTTTCCTAACTTTTACTTTACTCGGACACGAAGTCTTTGTAAAACTGGCAGCTTACTTAACTAGCCGTGGGAGTAATGGCATTGTTGACATATCCTGTGATGTGTGTCCGGTTCTTTCCAAAGGTGTAATCTATTTTAAGGAATTCATTTCCCTTTGGGATAGTCCATAGATTTTTAATGTTATTTAATTACACCCACTTGCCTTTTAGATGATGCTCTCTGATCACCATAGCACCATCATTTTTAATGGGAATTAGATGTGCTGCTTAGAGAAAGAATTTAGTATCCTTTTCCAACTTCGCTTCTGTATTTTCCTCTTCCTTGCTTTTGTTTCTTCTATCTTGCCTATCATGACACTTTCATTATACTGACTCTTCTTTGCTATTGTATCCATTTGATCGTTTTCTGATTTTTTGCTGAATTTTACTTCCTCCAGTACAATCGTACTGCTCTCCCCATGTCCCTGCTACAGATCCATTTCTCCCTATTGAGTCTGTTGGCTTCCAAGTGCCATTTAATAAAGTTCTGACCACTGCGCTAAGTGCTTGAGATAATAAATTTCCTTTACCTGCCAAGACAGTCCATGCAGAGCAGAGCAGTAGAGATGAAAAAGATGCACTAAGCCTTACAGCTGCAGGCCTCCTGCCCTGCACAGCTGCCTCTGCAGAGCTCAGATCTGGACTGCCTGTTGTACAAATGAGCCCTCAGGTACAGCACGGAGGAGAACAGAGCTGCGAGAGGGGGTGTGCCACCCCCATCCTGTACTGGGGCATAAAGGCAAGACTTAACGGGCTGAAGACCCTCTCATTATGGAGCAAAGCTTTTTTCCAAAGATATTTTCTATAATTTACTAGATATCAGTATGGGGCTGGTGAACAACTGGGAAAAAGCTTGAATCCAGAGTATAATTATATAGATGAACATCTAACATAAAAAAGAACCCTTCTGAGAAATCAGACTTTTGTTCACTACCAGTATGCATGCTTGTAAAAATGCGAAAATTAGTGTATTAAAGTATCTGAAGACACATAAAACATCTCTTAGTTTTCTTCTCAGAGATGTAATATTATCAGTTCAGGGTAGACTGGAATAATAGCCTAGCTAAGAAATAATTATGCAAAGCCAAGATCTCTGCTCATTCTTTCTTTCTACATGGTACAAACTTCTTTCAAAATGGGCTCTTCTGCCGGTTACCTGTGTCCAAATTAAGGGGAATGCACTTAATCCTACAAGGAGCCGCCCTCCCTTAGGGTTACCCCGCACACTTCTGCTGCTGGGTTGCTTTGAGCCTTGTGCCCTGGCAGGAGCAAAGGTGCAGGAAATAAATAGTGGTCAGGGCTTCCCCTTGAACGGGTCATAGTTACACTGTTATTGGCAAGGCGAGGTGCATATCACTGCATTGCTCACCAAGTGCATTTGAAGGGACTGTCTGGCTGTGCATCCATGGGAGACACCCTCCGAAGTGTGGATGGACCCCATGCTGCCTGCAGCCTCAGACTCAGCAAAGCAAAAACACCTGCAGGATGTCTCTGGGAAATGTGGGGGTCACAGAGTACCAACGTGCCTTTTTTGGACCAAACTCACCATCTTCTTGTGACAGGTTGAGATTCTATTTCACTGCTGCATCTCAGTTTAAAAATATTCTTTTGAATCTGGAAAGGTTTTGACCAGCTTTACCTGCAAGGCAGAACTGAAAATTAAATCCTTTTGGCAGGCATCATTCATTTATTCAGCAGCACCACTGCCTCTGTTTTAAATGATGACTGGTGCAGAAAATGTTGATAAAATTAAAAATTATTATAACTATTCCTCAACGTACTATCCGGCAGTATTTTGCTGTGATAGCTGGCTCGGACATCTGGAATATTCACACTAGTTAATTTTGGGCACCTAACTGTGGTGCCTGTGTTAGGAACCTAGGGGACACATTGCCAATGGAGACATGACTCCATGAGGCACTTCCCTGTTACCCACTTAGGTACCTACATCTTTCCATTGACTTTATCAGACTGCTAATTTAAACACCTTAATTAGGTACCTAAATTCAGTGTGTAAATTCCCCACTTGCTTGATGTGATCCTGTTTCTGCCTCTAGCAATTCAGCTGACACTTTGCTGTTTTGATCTGGTTTAGTGGGGTCTGCCGGCAGAAATATAAAATCACAGGGAACCTGCTCTGTAAGTTTTTGAAGGAAAATGAAAATAGTGACCAAAATATTATTTTCCTCACATGTACTTCTTATCTGATTTTATTCCTTTCTCTAAGAAACATGAAAAAAATGAATAAGACACAAATTCAATCTCTTCCTTATGTTCTTATCACAGACATCTCAATGTGGTGTGTTTTTTCTCACCCTGTGTTTACTATAAAAAGTGGAAAATTGAAAAGTACAAGTATCAGATCTGTCTGTACTCAAAAATTCTGTTGGCCCCAAAAATATTAATTTAACCTAAAAAATGCATTATTTGCTGTTGTGGCAAGATAAGGGTTTTTTATGTGTTAATAAATCCATTATTTTACAACATACTTAATAATGAGACAAAATAAAAAAACAGTTTCCAAATTAGCAGAATTAATTAAAATGTAATTATATGTGAACTACCCTAAACTGATGTTCCTGATGAGCTGAGCTAATTCTGCGCCACTTTCAACCTGAATGGAATTGGAATGTAAAAGTCAGAACTCTGGGAAGCTGAATACTTGGGGAATTTTGAGTAGATGCAAACACTGAAATGATGAAACATTTCCTGGAGGATTATAGGCCTAACCAAAAGGCTACAGGAATCTTAATATCTCATAACTCCAATCTAGTTTTTGAGCACATAAAAATGAAAACAATTTTTGTTCTGAAACTAAGCGTGACTTTGTTAGGTGGCGCACCTCAGAAGGAATTGGACATGGATTGGAGCTCTTGTTGTGGAGGAATCATCACTGTGTTTCCATGGACAAGGGATAGGAGTCCAAGGGACAGGAGTTGGTAATCCCTCTTTGCATTCTTTCCTGGTACCTGTGAATGTCTCTGTGGACAGAGTATGTACAGAATATAAATTCTGTTTCCAGAATCAGTTTGTTTTTTCCTCACAATCCTGGAATGAATAGGAGAGGTAAAGGTTAGAGTCCAGGCCAAGCTAATTAATGTTATCCTTAAACAATGATGGATTGATATCCTAATACAGAGACTGTTTTTTCCCCCACTCTGTGTAGCAGGTTGCTTTTAGACCTCTGTGTTTCTCTGTCCAGATTGTCAGACAGCTCCGCTTTTAGGGGTATTGATAGAAGAAAATTGATCATTAATCCTGGCTTAACATCTCATTCAGGTGTTTGCACCAGCATGCCTGATACATATTTTGGATCCTCTCTTGAGTGTGGAGGTGAAGACAGGCTCAGAGATGTAACATCCCGAGGCAAAAAAAAAAGGGCAGATTATTTTTCAGTGTCTATTATTTTCTGAAAAACAATGCACTGTGTTACAGGCACATAATGACACTGCTGATACGCAACATTTCTGTTCTGATTAATTTACTACATGGATGAGATCATTCTGTTTTGCAAGATGTTTTAAATGATGGTTCTGAATGTTTGGCAGGGCTGTTATAAAACATTGTTCTGGAAAGCAATATATTCAAAATTCACAACGTGGTTTTTTTCACTCTTGCTAGACCATATGCAAGTAGACCGTTTGCATCAGGCCCCCAGTGCCTACTTCTGAATTACTGCCTAAACAGGGAATGTTTTGATAAAAGCAAAAAGTTTTCTGATGGCATTTCATGCCCCATTAGAAACTCGAGGACCAATCACTGATAAGGTTACACCAAATGTGTACTTATTCATGTTCTTTTTTCTCACTGTGCAAACGTTTCCAGCCTTTGCCCATTGTGAACGTTACAGTGTATGATGTGCGAATCAATCCTATCTGTGCAGACACAGCAGAATGAAAGGTATAATGATGTGGGAGTGAAGTGTCAATGCATAATTCATATCTGACAGCACGCTCTGTGGAGTGCTATCCGGCAGCCTTCCACGGAGGAGAGGTACTCATGCGCTCAGGAAATTCATCTGCATCAGCTCATTGTGTTCTGCTTGGGTGGCAAGCTCATAGTTTAGGATGGGGGAAATGCCATTCAGAGGCACTGCCGTAGTGGAGAATAAGGGCAACGTAGTTCTGCCCTATCCTGTTGAGACTTTTTAGCCCCAAAACCTCATCTGGTGGAGAGTTTCTCCTGAAGCTCACAAAAACCCCACCTCCAGCAAAGATCCAAACACCTTCGACACACTGATTTAGTGTTACTGAATTACAGAATATGACAGACTATTTCAGCTGTAAGGGACCTACAACAATCACTAATCCAACTGCCTGACTGCTTCATGGCTGACCAAAAGTTAAAGCATGTTGTTAGGGACATTGTCCAAATACCTCTTAAACCCTGACAGGCTGGGGCATCAATTACCTCTCTAGGAAGCCTGTTACAGTGTTTGACTGACCTCTTGGTAAAGAAATGCTTGCTAATATCAAGTCTGAAAACTTATTATAATGTCAAATCTGAAAACCTATTACATCCTTGAGAGCAGCCCTGCGGAGAAGGACTTGGGGGTCCTGGTGGACAAGAAGCTGGACGTGAGCCAGCAGTCCTGGGCTGCATTAAAAAAGGTGATTGTGCCCCTCTACTCTGCTCTTGTGAGGCCCCATCTGGAGTACTGTGTCCAGCCCTGGGGTCCCCAGCACGAGAAAGATGTGGAGCTCTTGGAAGGGGGGTCCAGAGGAGGGCCACAAAGATGATCAGAGGGCTGGAGCACCTCTCCTATGAGGAAGGGTTGAGGGAACTGGGCTTGTTTAGCTTGGAGAAGAGAAGCCTCGAGGGAGACCTCATTGCAGCCTTCCAGTACTTGAAGGGAGCCTATAAACAGGAGGGGGAGTGACTGTTTACAGGGGTTGATAGTAACAGGACAAAGGGGGATGGTTTTAAACTAAGAGAGGGGAGATTTAAGATAGACATTAGGAAGAAATTTTTCACTGTGAGGGTGGTGAGGCACTGGAACAGGTTGCCCAGAGAAGCTGTGGATGCCCCATCCCTGGAGGTGTTCAAGGCCAGGCTGGATGGGGCCCTGGGCAGCCTGCTCTAGTGGTTGACAACCCTGCCCACAGCAGCGGGATTGAAACTAGATGATCTTTATGGTCCTTTTCAACACAGGCCATTCTATGATTCTATGACATACCCCCACAGCTCCATCCTGCAAGTGCTGGCACCCTGGCCTACTGGCGTCAAAAGTGCTACCACCACACTGAGGATGTGCATTTGGCTCTGTAGGTGGTTGCTGTCTGCAGCCTGCAGCAAAGCAGAAAACTCATGAGTTAAAGTTCTTTCCTCTGTTCACCTGAGCATGTTTATATACTATAAAACTTAGGACCATCAGATTATCAGCACATTTAAATCAACACCATGAACCGTAAACTAGTGGAGCTGTGCCAATTTACACCTCAGCGGTGATCCCCCAAGCAGTCATTATGTATTGACGTAAGATAAGGACCCAGAGTTTGGTCTCACACTAGGAGGCAATGGGAATAGATCCTGATTTTGACCCAAAAGATTCAGTTGCAGCTGGGTGCACTTTGTAAGTCGCTTTGAGTTTGAAATTTCATTTTACCTATGGGCTTTTTAAAAAAAAAACCTTCCCTTTTCTGAATGAATGCTTTTGTGTACCACACTTACTGATTCCTTGCTATTCCAGGATCACAATAACATGGTTTATTATGTTCTAATGCAGTATGTTGTGACAATATAGCAAAATTATTGTTTTGTCTCTCCTAAACTCAAGATTTTTTGAAACAGTAATAATCATAAAAGACATACAGGCTGATAAATTATCTACCGTATCAGACTGCAGCGCAATGGAATCTGAAATAGCTGAGAGAGTAAAACTGAAAAATACCCCAATTTACAAGTGAAACACTAACACACACTAAACTTTTGCTGCTGTATTCCTCATCTGATTTTTAGTTTTGACTTCTCATCAGAGAAGACTCACGCTGCTCAGGTGATGAATTCTAAGCAGATTGTAAGAATATCCAGCACAGGCTTTCTCTGGAACGCATAAATTGCGTTCTTTGTGCAGGTTCAGGCTCAGAGGAAATCAGTACTTCTCAGTCTGGTACGAGATGTATTTCCAGATGAATAAATAATCACTATTGGTGCACAGCTAGATAATAGCTTACCCTCTATGATGTATCAGGTAGAATAATTTGAAATGAAATTGCTACTGCTGACTACGTGCAGTCAACATTTTTCAATATATAATTCTTGCGAGGTTTACAGCTTCATCCATGGGAGTTGGGGTAGCCATGATTTGTGTCAATTTACCCCAGTGGGTAGCTGGATCATCCGAAGGCATAGCAAGAAATGTACACTAGCATCTGTTTTTCATCTAAGTTAAAGCTTGTCTCATCCTGAGTGCATGGGAAGGTGGAACAGGAAAAGTGATATGGCAGAGAGAGGCACAGTGCTCTCAGCCTGGACCTGTGCTAGTTTTCGTAGATGTGGATGCTGCCACATCTGATCTACTGTTGCCTCTCTTGGGTGAAATTCCTCATCTGGGATCCCAGTACTTCTTGGGCAGGAACCCTAGCTATTCTGTGATTTTTGTAAGCAGAAACTGCCAGCTGTGCAGTTTTGAGGGATGGCTAACCTCAAACCTTTGACATCGTTCCTGCTAGTGAGAGGTTTTTAATCTGAGTCTCCACCTCAGCCCCTGTGGTATAGTGCATCGTCTGCCTTCCCCCTCTGACATCAAATTCTCATAAATATGGGGAGCATGAGTAAGTAACACTTATTTGAAGAAATTCCTGGGTAAAGGTAGTGATATTAATTTTTCTGTCACTGTAGCAGATATTTATGTCTTACAAAGGGTTGTATCTATTCTGGGAGACAGGGCATGCTATTTAACATCTGTTAAGCTCACTGAAATAATTTGTATTAAATTACACATAGCCTTTACATTTCACCAGTGCTAGGGCATGTTAAAGATACGATGCTGTACCTGCCCTGGATTTGGAGGCAGTCAGCACATTCGGACATCCTGCGCTATTTGAAATCATATTCACAACAAAACATGAAGCCTCAAACCAGGACCCTGATGGGATTTTAGATGTGTATATACCCTTTGCTGACCCTCTGTGTGGGAGGTGAGCTACAAGGAAAGCCCGGGCTGGGTGCTCCCTACCTCTCGGTTCCTCACAAGCCAGTGTGCCGACAGAGTGGGCTTTTAATACTAGGCTCTGATTTCCATTTCAGCAAGCAAAAATACAGAAAATAGCATTAAGTACATTGTAAGTGAAAAAGAAATGGAAGGATTGTTCTGTGGTTTTTTTCAGAGAAAGTGTTGCACTGCTTAAGATTTGAGATGTTCTGTAAAGGCTGGTCATTTAGTTTTGCTATTCCCCTTTGTCTAGTCAGGCTATAAGTTTGGGGGTAGAAACCATTTCTCTGCATGCAGTTATACAACATAGAGGAGATACGGATTTTTCCTGTACTCCTGACTGACCTTCGGAATTGTCCAAACTACTTGACTGGTTTAACTGAAACACATATTTTCATGGACAACTAGCAAAAAGACTGAGGGTAAGTGTGCTTTGGATGACAAACTATGGTGCAGGATGTCTGAGCTAAAGAAGTAGTTTTTGAGGAGCTGGTGCTAAATCACGATTAAAGCTCTTTGTAGTATATCAAACTGTCTCCTAAAGAATAACGCAGATTACCGGATAGTAGCACCCATGCACACTAGAGAACTTAAAAAGGGGAGGGCTGGGAGAAGCAGTGTCACATATCTGCAAGAGCAGGTTTTGCAGGAGAAACCCCCTAAGAGTGACCTCTAGACACCTTGAGAGGAGTCAGTGTCTAGATGATAAGCAGTATTGATAAGGTGCCCATAAAATGATAAATGCTATTTTCAAGGGAGTTAACATATACACTGTTGTATATAGTCCTCACCTAGTATGCTTTCTGAGGAGAACACACCTGGAGATAGTGAGCAACTCAGCTCTACTTGCCTTTCTGGGACCATCACGGTCTGGGGAGGTGTCTGCCACTAGTTTGCATCAGGCAAAGTAAAGGAAGGAAAACGAACATTAAATAGGAAAGGAAAATGACAGTTGGTCAAGGGACATTTAAAGAATCAGCCCCCCACCCCGTCCATAAATAAATAACTTAGAATCATA
>NW_010101157.1:0-6975 GCF_000699245.1 Pterocles gutturalis
GGAGCAGAGGACACACGCGGTGCATGGGCGCTGCGGGGTGCTGCTCCGCCCCGAGGTCAGTCTGGCCCGCAGCTGGGGACAGCCCGTGGGGCAGGGGGCTGTGGGGGGCTGGGCAGTGCTAGGGTGCTTTAGGGGATGGGGTGGGCCTCTGCTGAAAGTTCAAGTGTGGCCAAGGACTGCTTTGCTCTCTGCCAGTTATTATTTGTGTGGGCAGAACTTACTGGGTTTAGTGAGCAGGGCCTGGAAAGCAGGTTCTCAAATACATTTACATTGCAAGAAATTTTTGCAAGAATTATCTGTTTTAAAGATAATTCTGGATAATATTGGATTGCCTGTAATCCAGAATTTCTTGCCGTTTGCCCCTCCACACCCTTGCTTTGTTTGAAATGATGACAAATAGTCTTATGGTTTACTCTCTGAACCTACTCTCATTTCGCAGACAAAAGCAGACACAAGTTAGGTGCTTCAGCTGATGTCAAACTGACACAGAAGCACCTACAGCTCACTGTTGAATGTGAATTGGTTCATGTTTTTCATGTTTGCTTCTCAGTCTTAGCTATCTGAACAAATGTTTCCATTGTGAAAGGTTTGGGGAAGAACACTGTTTAGTCAACAAAGGCAAAAATATTGTACTCTAGTAGAGTGTACCTGAGAAATTAGTTTGTAAGCTTCATGTTATTACAAACCTATGGAAGTCAAAACATCTGTCAAACTAATGGTGAAAAACATATCAGCTGAAATATACATATTTCCTTCCTAATGGTTGTGTGACAATGTAGGTTAGTGGATGTTTCCTTTGTTTTTGATTTTCAATTTTCAGAATTTAAATGAGACTTCATATACAAGGACTGACTTTTTGTTGTAACATTTATCCCTTTATATGTGTATTCACTGATTTAGTATCTTCCAGAGGGGGTAGGGATATTGTCTTGCAGTGGTTAGAAGTTCTTTTAGCATGCAATTATACATAAAGGCCCTCAAGACTATTAAGGAAAGAATGCATACTGAAACATATGAAATCTGTCAGTCCTAAGTTAGTTTAATGTAACTAACCATGAAGTGTTTCTTCTTTTTTTTCAGCCCAAGCTTCGCTTAGAGGAAGATAAGCACCTGCTAGGTAAGTGAAATCAGTTCTCTCTCTGAACTCCTATGAAGCTAGAAGGCAATGCATGATGTGTTGTGGAAAAGTGTAAAAGCTCTCTTGTTCAGCTAACAGAATGCAAGAATAGGCATTTCTGGATCTTCACTTATGATTAACTTTGACTTAATTTAAATTAATGTTATGTTTTTGGAAACAATGCATGTCTAAAAATACCCACTAAGTATTTGCTTTAATTTTTTATGGTAGTAAGTTCCAGGAGTTATTCTGCTGTTCATTTTGTCAGTGGTTTTGAATGCTTGAGTGTTAAAGGAGATGGGAAGCAGGCACTCTTACATAGTCTTAAGGATTCTGATCACTTTAGCAGCTGATTATCCTAGTTTTATCCTGTTACTGCAGTTTTCTTTTCAAGTTGGTATTCTGATTTACTCAGTAAAATGCTTTGGGTTTTTTCTGTGTGGATTTTTTTTTTTTTTGGCAATTGTTTTTTTAATCAAAAACATGTCTACATGGAAAAATAAGGTTATTTCTCTTTCTACACTGTACTGGTCATATATAAAGAACTGTGCTGTGACATAGCTGCATTTAATCAATTAAAGAATACCTATTAATGTTTTGCTTTGCTCCTCTGCTTGTTGGCATTGGCTTGTGTTGGGTCAAAAGGAGCAAGTGGGGCCCACAAAGTTTTGTGGAGTTCTGAGCTGCAGAGTGCTGAATAAGTGCCCAGAAAGAACGAGGAAAAGCTGCTGTAGCTTAAAGTGTGCAAGCTGCCTTAATGCTAGAGCTTTTGATTTACATGGAGGGTGTAATGACTTTGCATGATTCAGAAGTCACTTTCAAGCAACTTCATGCTTCACTTTATGATAGGCATTTGTCATCTGCCTGCTAGGGGTCGTATGGAAGTGTAACTGAGCAGGGCCATTTACACACACAGAGTGACACACACAATGAGTGATGTTACCTTTTCTTGCCAATTTGAACTATAAGCCACGAGAACAGAATGAAGTTCATTCTAATCTAAGGTTGTGTTTAGTAGTCACACAGTTAAAGAAGCCCCTGGCTCAGTGATTATATTGTTTTGTCTATTTCTGCCTTTTACTATGTTTGTTTTGAATCAGCTTTTTAAGAACTAGTGCAAGTAACTAATGATTGTGAAATCCTACCTTTTGCTTGAATTACCACATCAAATTTGTACTCAGCAAAGATTTTATTAAAACTTTACCCACTATGCTCAGTCTTTCTTTGCATCCCTCTTTTTCCTTCCAACTGTGTGACTGTGGCTTTGGGGAACTATGTAACTTGATTTTATTTTCCCCTGATGAACCTGTGGACAGCATACCTTTTGTCTGTTGTCTTTCTTTCATAACATGAATTCTAACCAATTTTTTAAAGCCTTCTTCATTATAATCCCTCTCAAATCATTTACACTGATCAGTAGTTGTGTCTTACTGTCATAGTAGCATCCATACCTATATCTTGTTTGGAGTTGGTTTAATGTCTCCATAAAATAAATTCCATTTCATTTTTCCTGTTTCGCTATTTTTGTTTTTGTAAAGGGGATAGGAAGGGAAAATCTAAAATATTTGCCTTTAAATTAGGACGGTTTGAAATAAAGGAACCCAGTATGAAAAATGTTGGAATTATTGTGAAGAAGTATGAAAGAAGAGGACAATTAGATTTTTCACATGCATTAGAAACTAGGTTGGTAAGTTAGTATTGGATATGAATATTTTAATTAGTTTTCTGGTTAATATGGTGCATACGTAAAATTACTTTGTAATTTCAGTTTAGAAAGCCAATTGGAAAGAATGCCATCAGATATCATTTTACAGAATATATAAAATGTTTAATTAAGCAGTAAAGCCATGTAAACCATCTGCTTCTGTTTAAATAGTCAAGATGTTACAGAGCCATTTCTTGTAATTTAAAACATCTATGCATTTTTGATTGCTTTAAAATTAGCGTTCAGCTTTCCGAAGGACTTATTTTTTTCTGCAGTGAAATATGCAATAATTGTTAATTAAGAGGATTTTGAGCAGAAATTCTGTTCATTTTAGCACATTCTGAACTTTAAGTTATTGATCTTTGTCACTGAAATTTTTTGTTCTTACTAGCATTTTAAAGAAGATCAAAAGCTAAATTAGGCTGCGGTTGTTTGAAGGTTTCTCTGCAACGCATGGTTGGCAAATTAAGAGGAAGTGGGTTTTATTTTTTTCCATTCATCAGCTGGGCCTTTTCCAGCAAACTGTTTCATCAGTGCTTAGTAGCTGGAAGTGTCAGGATACACCTGTTTTAGGTCATGGTGTCTGCAAACTGATTCCTGTTGCAGGTTGCTAAAGAATCAACGTGAACTCATGTTGTATGGAGCTGGCAGGAGGAGGGGTGTGAGCAGAAGGATACGTCTCTTCAGTCATTCCCAGCGGCAGAATTCCTGAGGAACCCTTGCACAGATGAAAGCCACCTGCCAAATCCAAACTAAACCCTAAAAATTCAAAGTAGCCCACCAGGAATTCCATAGCCTTGCTAGGACGTTTTCAAAACCCTCTGTAAATGGAGTGCGGTCTTATAAACAGGTAGCGCTTTATTTTAATGTAACTTTCAAGT
Organism: Pterocles gutturalis; assembly: GCF_000699245.1. Lineage (NCBI taxonomy): Eukaryota > Metazoa > Chordata > Aves > Pterocliformes > Pteroclidae > Pterocles > Pterocles gutturalis. The sequence goes on from NW_010101157.1 coordinate 3,704, forward strand.
GTATTTGGAGGTTCTCTAATGCAACTGAAAAGCTGTTTGCAAGGTGCTTGTCAGAAGGACAGTTTCTGACAGTTTAGAATAAAGATGAGGAGATAAAATGAGGTATGACTGTGGTGGCAGGAGTTTCCTGTAATGTATACTTCACAGTTTAAGGGCTTATTTGTAGATCTTGAATGCAAAAATGTACTTTCTGACAGCAAGTCAAATTGTTAGACTTTAAGCTGATGATATGAATTAGAATGAAATGAGACAAGCCTGTATTTGTCCTGCTTCCTCCCTCTGCACAGCTTTCTCGTTCCTCAGAGTTAGTTCTGCTGGTGCGTGAGTCTGTACATGCGGCTGAATGATTTGCTCCAGGCTGAAACCGAGGTTTTCTGCTTTCCATTCATGGGTTGATGCCTGAGCATTGTGCTCTTTAGAGGGTGCAGTTATTCCCTGTAGACCCTTTAGTCCAAATTTAGACACTTGGACTAGGAAAAGCTCTACTCGGAGGAAGTAGAGACAAAAGTTAAAAAGGAGAAAGGAGAGTCAGTGATTAGGCAAATTGGGTTGGAACAGGCTGAACTGGACATTTTGGGCTAGAGGATATCAAATCATGCTGGTCAAAGGCAGTGAAAGTGACTGCTGGGGTCATATTGGGTTAGTTATTTAAAGATCAGTATTTTTCATGTTAATGGCTTAGGCTGTGGCCTCTTGCTCTCACTGATGAACAATTTATTCACAAAAATACTTCCTTTGACCTCATGAGCATTATTCTTGTAAATGCTCTTCAGAGCAGGGGGTTTGTGATGGGGCTGCATGGTGCTATTTATGACCTCTCCTTGTCAACGTACAAGTCTGTCACAATTGCATTTTACTTGTCTTTGTGCCTCAGTATTTCCTCATGGCTGTTGCATTTCTTCTGTCTTGAACCTTAACATGCGGCATGTAGTGGAAACCATACGTCTTCAACAAATCTCTCCATGCTCTCATACACAGTAGGAGCAAACTTTGTGGCAGCTTGTTTGCAGACTAGAAACACAACTGTTCTGTTGTCAGTAAGATTTAAAATCATCCTCTCTTGGGGCACATAGGTCATTCTGTTGGTTTTATTTAGTATTTTACCACTGAAGGATGGAATAGGTGTTTGCTGTTGTTTGCCATGATGATGCTGCCCCTTCTGCTTTGCAAGCACATAAAGGTTTATTCGTTATCGACTTGTTCTAGAATAACTGGAACATCAAATTGCATTCATTTGTGTGCTGTATTAACATGGGCTCTTCTACCTATATTTTATCTGTCTTAATGTACAATGGGGTTTTTATATTAGGTATCATGCTTAGTTTGATTTCTGAAGGCAGCATTGTAAGAAAAAGCATTCATTTCCACTGGTATGTCATAGATAATTGTTTATACATCTGTCTGTATAGGGTGCTGCAGCTTAAGCCTTTGAAATAGTACAGAGAATTTAAAACTCTTAAACTTTTATTTGCATTGTCTATTTATTTACTTTGTATTTGTAATTTCTGATGACAAGACAGTGTTTAAAAAGCCTGATGGATAAACCCAATATTTTATTTTAAATTTATTGTGATTCACATTGAGGTATCCTTAATGAGCTTAAGTAATGATGGCCAACTAAACTTGGCTCATTGATTTAAAACTGATGTTAATGGCATTATTTTTATCTATACTTCTTTAGAGTTGTTCCCTGTGCTCCTGTTAAAATTCATGATCCATAAATAGATTCCTTGTTCATGATCTGAATCATCATACTGTTTTAAGTTCTATGCTGAAATTATAATAGAGATTTCTGATAAACGCTGGCTTTTTAAAACATCTGTCCAGTCAGTTTGCACTTGAGATTCTTGCAATAAGTGTATGTGCTGAAGTTGAAATACAGAGTGTTTTAAACACCCATTCTGGTTGCTGGGATCGAACCTGAACAGAGAACTGCTTTCCCTGTGATGTGAAATAGTGTAGTTGTATTGAACTCGCTGGGAATTTTCAGTGTTCTGTTCACAACTCTGAAAATCTCAGCTTACTTCAACTTCTTTATTAAATGGTATTTGAATTGAGAAAGATATATGCTAGTGTTTGATTTTTAACTCTGTCCTCAATTTATGCTTGAGGTGAAAGTTTGTAATAATATGTGATTTCTTATAAGCAAATTATAAGGATATTATTAGTAGGGCTATTATGAAATAAGTACTTTTCAAAGTGAGAGGAAACTGTTTAGCAGACACGGTCTCAGTTCTGTAGGTACTTTGTATTCATGTGCATTTATTAAAAAAAATCATGACTGCACTGAATTGCTTTATACTTAAAAAAAAAAAAAGAGGATGTTTGTGTCTGTGAATGTTTGCAGAACTTAAGACTGCACAGTTGAGGTAGTAGATTTAACAGCTGTAGAAAAGCCATAATGTATTAATGTGATCCAAGAATATATCAGAATATGGTGGAAACCAAAGTTACTGTGATTCATTTTTGTTATGTAAACTATCATCCATACATAGATTGCAAATCAGCATGCTTCAGCCCTGACTGGCTTTGATATTTATTGTAAATATGTAAGCAATTTTTAGCTGCTTGGCATTTGCTCAAAAATGTGATATTTACTAAGTGCTTTGTAGTTGCTTTTAGAGTAAACAACTTTGATATCAGTGTTCAGTCACTGCCGTAGCTGGATCTGAGCCGCGCGGCTGTGCGGGGGATGGCAGGCGTGGGCAGCCATGGGCCTGCGCACTCGGTCCTGCCCTGGAACAACAGCAGAGCCGAGATGTGGGCAGATCCCAGCTTTGTTGGAGAAGGGCATTGCCAGTGTGTGTGACCTTGTGGTGGGACCTGCGCCTGCTGCTGGGGGGCCTGGGTCCCACCTGGCCCTGCATCCCTGCTGTGCTCTGGGCTGCCCCTGGACACGTCGGGGATGTCTGACTGCAGGCACTTGTCTGAAACGGGCTGCGGCACAGAGGAGCTGTGCTCGAGAGGAGCTGTGCTCGGCCGTTGCGCTGATCTCAGTGGTGGGGTGGATTAGCAGTAGCAGTTATGAAGAGTGCTGGATCAGAAGGTACCAGGCTCAGCTGAAAGGGATGTTTTTAACTGTTGCCTTCTAGGAAGGGAGAAAACATGGTGCTCATCTCAGCTAGGATACAGCAATTTAATGCTCAGATTTAATGATCAGACTCTATCCCATCTACTTTACAAATCAGAGCTCCCAGAAGTGTGCTGCCTTGGTTTTGGGTTAAGAAGATGAAATGCCTGGGCTTGAAGCGGAAAGACTCCACAACTCATGA
>NW_010101158.1:0-247 GCF_000699245.1 Pterocles gutturalis
TCGGGCTGTGGAAGATGGCTAATAAAGAATTATCCTTGACTGTTGAATGAGCCTTTTCAGCCATCCCAGGAAGTATTTCAGCCTCGCATCGCCCGGCTGTATCGCATCCAACTATTGTGCCAAGGACAGCGCCGGCAGACCCTGGCTTGAGCCACCGGCATTTCCAGACCCTCGAGTTTCCTCTCCTCGCACAGCCTTTTACCCTCCGCCAGTGTCTCGGGTGGAACAGAGGATGGGGATCTAGCAG
>NW_010101158.1:278-30091 GCF_000699245.1 Pterocles gutturalis
GCGGTGGGGTGTGGGTCTCTTGGTGCGCATCCTTTTCTTCTGCGTGCTTTCAAGGAATATATTGCATAGTACACAAATTGCAATAAATCTAACCTTCAGGGATGGATGCGAACCTGAAATGCAACATTTAAAAAGCTGTGTGACACCTGAACTCTATTTATTAAAATTATGTGGGTGTGTTCTTTGTGTACCTGGGGTGGACCCTCCTTGACGGTGCCCATGGTCTGCGATGTGCAGAGACGGAGTGTGTCCCCACATAGGTCTGAGGGTTTCAGGAGCCCTCCTGCCCCACGCAGGCAAGGGCTGGGGACCTTCAAACTGAGGTGTCTGAAATGGGGTGGGAGGAACCACACCTCAGCTGTTCAAAGATCTGTTTACTTTCTGTGATTGCACAGTATTTTTTCCTCTTACTTGATCCCACAAGTTCAAATTTTCAAGGCAGTTCTTGGGACTTCATTGTTCTTTTTCCTCTTAAGTGGAAAGACGTAGTTTTTTAGTTTTCTTCTTCTTAAGCTTAACTTTTTGTGAAAAATACCTGTCATCAATGAAAGTCTTTTTGGATCCAGGAAGGGATTTAGGCTTAAAATAAGAGACCTGCCAGATAAATGGGCAGTGAGGGGTCTTCTCTGAGCTGGCAGGTAGGCCGTGCTTCAAGTGTCTGAAATGGGCAGGGCTGAGACAGCTCTCACGTAGCTGGTGGATTCACTGTCATTGAGCTCTTGGAGGACTGGTGCTTCTGCCTCTCTGTGGAGATGGTGGAAGTTTGTCTTGATCACTGAGCAGAAAAAAATGTTCAAGATCTTAAGCTCTTTGCAGGATGTGCAGGCTGTTCTTTGCTTCCTTCTAACACGATTGTTATGGCCTCAGCCTTTATTAACTACAGCCAGCTGCTCTATAAGCTATTCTTTTCTTTTGAATAATGAAGTAAAAACACAGTGCCCTTCAGCTACATATATCGGATCATTTCATGAACAACAACGATTAAGGTAGTGAGGATCTCTGATAGTCTGGCTCCTTGGTGTCGTGGTCCCTCATCATAATCGCAAAGGGAGGTGGCATTTGTAAATATAGCTTAGTAGGAATTTTCACTTCCCTTTGCTCCTTTGTGGTGGGTGGTGTGTCTGGTCCCAACTGCCTTGCTTGAATTGTTGATTAGCATCTGTTTGAAAAAGTATGCTGGGCTAGAAATTGTATCCTAGAGCTGCTTTTTCTTTAACCAGCATCACTGCAATTGTATTTCGGGTGTCAAGAACTATCTGTACTAAAATGTAATTCTGCTTGATGCTAGCTAGCTCAGTGATGCTATAACAAAGTAATGATACCATTGTGTGATACTTTGAGAATCTTTTCAGTACTGGGGGGTTAAGGACTAAGGAATCAGACTTAATTAGCCAGCAAGGTAACTTTAAGTGAATATAACTGCAGGAAATGCAAGTCCCTATGTACTACCTGGAATTTCATGTGTTAGGGTAGGAGAAAGGGTGTGGCCAAAATGCTTTTGCTGCTTGTGATTTCTAGTGTTTGCAATGGGTAACTGATTTCTCACTGCTGACATGTTTAGTTGCCTGAAGGATCTGGACAATTTGGCAGCAAACTGGCCATTTGAGGTCCCCTGGACAGGTGTGTGCAAAGGGGTGTAACACCACATATATCCCTTACCTTGTTATGAGACTGCATGGAGCCCAGCATGCTGAACACCAGTGTTAGTGATTCAGAAACCATACCGCTGATGTGTGCATTTGTAAATCCTGTCATAGTATGTCTGAATATTGATACCGAAGAAAGGGGGGTCTCTAATGTCTAATGTACGTGGCCTGTAGAGTATGTACATGGTGCCATATTTGGAAATGAGGATTTAACAGTGCCATTCTTCACATAGCTTTTCTGCTCTTAACTCCTCAAATAGGAAACAGTAACAGATGTTAATTGTTCTGCCTGATTCCTGGGTGGTGCAAACTGACATCTTTTCCTTGGACTTTTATCAATATCAGCAGATTGGCTGTTGCTTTAGTGGAGGTCATACAGGAACAGTAGAAAGCCTGCAGATATTACCTGTTTGTCAAGCCAAAATGGACAAGGTACTTCTGACTTGTTGCGCAGAACATCTTGCAACATCCCTGTTCTTCAGGCTAACTTCTGTCAAGAACTGTCCCGATTGTAGCAGTAAGGGAATTGTGTTCACTTCCCTGCGCATCATATAAAAAGTAGAAGGATATTTCTTAAGGATGTCTTAATACTGAAGTTAGATCTGTCTAGATGGATACCTATGCCCATTTTTTGGGGGGAGGTAAGTATATTATGATGACATAGGTACCTTAATTTGTAGACATAACAGGCGCATGAGAAGTGTAGCTTGGTTCTGTAACTCTTGCTTGTTGGATGTGAGCTATCTTGATACACATCAGTTCCAGTATGACCTTGTTACTTGGAAATTTTGCTGAAGCACCTACTTCTCAGCAATGTTTCACTTTCTAATTCAAAAGGTTTAGGAACAGCATCAAGAGCTTGTTTATTCAAGAACATTTTGACAGTTCTGAGGAGCAATTTATATTGTTTGTTAAAATGCCTTGGGCAGTGTGCCTTGTAGACTTTCTGCAGACTGTATTGGATTACTGCGTAAAATTGCTTCTTAAAATATCCCTGATCTTCCAGACTATCAATTGTATGTGTTTTTTTTCTGAGGAATGTGATAATTTTATAGGTCCTCTGAAGTCATTAGAGGTAGGTTTCCTACCAGCCTTGCAGCTGGCGTCAAGGATACAGCTAGAGCTGGAAAGTGGAGGGCATCCTGTTTAAAGGAGCAACAGACTGGTGGTATAGTTACAAGTTGAGTATTAACTTTCTGATACATGACCCTACTTAGATTTACAGAGCATTCCTTAACTCAAAGCTCAGTTGACTATAGTAGCCTATTATTATCCTACCTTTTGTATTCTGAGGACCAGACGCTCCTTGGTACTGCTGATAATGTCAAGTAGATTCTGTTGATAAAGTTACTGCACAATCCACAGTAGCAAAAAAAAAATACTAGAGCATCTTCTGATGTCCATGTGGGTGTCTCAGGTATGGTGAAGAGTGAGCTAGTGAGATCTGGAATAGTTGGCTTGCGTCAGAAAATTATCCCTCTGGAGAAGAGATGTGTAGTAGTAGCAGAGGGTTGGGAATGCTGCTCAATAGCTTTCAGATTATTCAAGTGTTAAACTGGCATGTTTACCTTCTTAAGACTTGTAACTGGCCTTCCAAGCACAGGAGAAATGTACTTTGCATAGATAAGCATTGTGCTGACCAATTATCTGGACCTGTCTACTCAGTGAGATCCTCCATATGGTTTGAACTGCTGAGGATCTTTGGAATTTAACAATCTCTTGGCCTTCCTACGCAACTACATCTTTCCAACTGACAAGAACTGAGGGAGGAGCTACTTAGATGCTTCCTTTTTCCATCTTGATTTTCCAGTTGGAAGTGACAGAGTGGAAATATGTCACTTTTAAAATATAAGCCCAAAAGTGACCTTGTGAAGGGAGACACTTCCTTAAGATCCATATTTGCACAGATTTTTTTCGGAACAAAATACTCCTATTTTCCCCCAGAAAGAATTTGTTGGCACTCTATTATGTTGCCTAATTAATTTTTATGAAAAATGAAAGTTATAATTTGTGAAACTGAATTTCAGTTTACTCCAGATTAAACCAATCTAGAATTAAAACAGCAACAGAAACCTGTCTGAGGAAAGGCTGAGTTCAGAAATACAAATTGGGTTGATGTTTTAGTAAAGTTACCTGATAACTATTTTGAAAAAAATCTTTGTAATGAAAGATTTGGTGCCTTGGATGATGCCGTCATTCTCAAATTTTATTTTGAAAAATTCTGGTGAAACGATGCCAGTTTCCAAAGTTCAAGTTTATCAAGTGTGGTTCAGTAGACATTTTTCTGATCAAAGAACTTGACCACAATGAGTTTTGGTTATGCAGAAAGGTTATCGTTCTCTGTGCTGTTTTTCAATTGGAGTTACATGTTGTTCTAGAGACAGGCTAATGAAGGTATAGTTCCTTACCTCTTACCCCACTGCTTTCTTCCTGCTCTCTGATCCTTCCCTTCATAGTACAAACTTCAGCTGGCCAGGTGAATGTTAATGAGTTTGTAGTTGACTGTGCAGCTGCAAGGGGTATCTGCAGGTTTAGATAGTTCAGTCATAGACTGAACAATTTTTTTTTTTCCTGGTTTGACCACACACTGCAGCTGGTGTCTCCCAGCACTGCAGCAAAACTACGTTTATTATTTTACTTGAATTTAAAAGTGAGTAAGGTCCTAATTGCTGTAGGGCACATGAAAGGGTGAGCAATAAATGGACTGTCTGACCAGTGTTTCTTTCTGTCAATACGGCAATCATAATGCATACTTAATGTGTACATTTTGTGTGTACCTGCGCTTTTTTGGTTAGTCTCTAAGAAAACTTAATTTGCCTCTCGCTCTGAAGCAGTTTGGATTCTTTTCTGATCACTTCTTTGGGGCTTTTTTCCTTTCCAAACATACTTTCTGTGCAGTTTCGCTGTTGCAGAGCGAGGCTCTAAATCATGCTAAGGTTCATTTAATTTCCTGTCATTATCTTTTATTGGTCACTTTTTTATGAACTGAAGTCCTATTTGCTAATAAAATTGAACTTACAGCTTTGAAATGGCTGCAGTAAGACAGAATGGGATCCAAATTTCATCTCATTTTCTGCCTCAAACTTTGCTTGGTTTTGCCTTTTGTGAAAACCGGTCTCCTTGTCACTCAGAGGTGATGGATGGTAGCAGTGGAAAAAAGTGGGTCAGTGCTGTTGAAACTGGATAAGAAATCCTCTGCTGACCATTACACAGCCTGTTGGAAATCACTGACTATGACTTGACAGTGCAGCACATCTGATCTCTGTTTTGGACAGGGCTGGATGTGGAGGAGAGCACAAATGGAGACAGGCAGGTATCAGTGGTGCTTCTCCCCTTTACCTTTTTTTTAAGCCCCTGCTACACCTAGCTGTCACGGTATCCCACATCTAACCTTTCTGGTCTCCCTAGTGGAAACGGTGCTGCCTTAGCTTGTATTAATCCCTATTAGAGTCTAATCTACTCTTACTGCTCGGCTTTCACGGAGTGAAATAGGCTTTGGAGTGTGGTGGGGGTTTGGTTTTGTGTGCGAGTAATTAGTCTAAATGTGTATGGGGGGCTCCTTGTGCCCTGTGTGCTGCCCCCTCTGCTTCCTACAGGTTTGAGTCTCATGGAGGCATTTCCTCTGTGATGGACTTCTCCTGTCTTGCCAGTTACTGACCTGAGCTTCCTGGGATCCCGCTGTGCTCTCTGCTCTGAGCTATCTGGGCTGATCTGATCAAGTGCTGGCCATCTCCAAGGCAAGGCTGGCTGACCCTGCTCTGTGCTGTTCAGTCTGAGAGTCATGAATAACCTGTTTTGACTGAAGTCCTTTCCTTCCTCACTTCTTGTTTCTCAGGTACTGTGACAAATACCCTGAGGCTCAAGACGTTGTGGGGATAGATATGTATGTATACAAATATGTATGCATACATGCTGAGGAAGAGCGCTAGCTGAAAATGGGAGGCAGTGACTGAAGGTTTGGTCACTGGCATGGTTTTTTGTGTACCACTAAGAGGGATGGGGCTGGTGGGCCATGCAGCAGCAGATGCTTGGGATGAAGCACAGAGGGCCATTGCTGAGAGTATGGGACCATCTACTGGCTAAGAGGAAGAGCTGTCTGCACAGGAAGACTGCTTGCTGCGTGTGTTTTACATTACCAAGACTATATCTGGCACCAAAAGCAAAGGAGTTGGTTATCACTGTTCTTTTTCCTTTGTTTCTGAGACTTGAACAACTGCAGGCTGTTCGGGCGGTTTGTGTGGTGGCTTGGTCCTGTGGGAGTGCTCAAAGACAAACAATTAACTTTGATCTTTTGTCATGGGAGTGGTAATCATGAGGCACCACTTCCTCAGGAATCTACTGTTTTCTGCAGTTTGTCAAGTTATCTTCTGGTAGACACAGAAGTGTGTCACAGGTTGGTTGTAGCCACCTATTAGGCTAAAGGTGGTGCATTACATTTTGCCTGTGCTCTGCTCACTAATTCATCTTGTCCAGGCAAAACACTGGTATTCTCAAGCCATTTTCTGTTAGCTGCAGCTTAGTAACTGAACAAGGAAAATCTCTTCAATAGCCCCTTCCCTCTCCTCTGTTCATGTCACTGTTTCTCAGGCATATACCTGTATGAATTTCAAGATGCAGTCAGTATTCAATCTTGCATCATACAATCCGCTGGAAACCTGGATTTTACCTGGAGGTGACCAGTTGATAAATCCTGCAATTGAGATGCAATTTCTTTATGGAAAATTAAGAATATTTTGGAAATAACCCCAAGCAAATCTAATGTTCTGTTTCCAAGATCTGGCTCATATATGGGCATGGCCATGACTTCATATTACTCTCTGCTAGTGAGTGTGTGCAAACATTATAATGAACAGTTTGTCTTCTCTAGAGGGAGAAAACACTTGGTTTAGTTCATGGTTGGCACAATAAAATAATCACAGCTCTAGGTGCATGTTAATGAGATAGGTGTTACAGGTAGCAAGAGAACCTTTGGGCAAGGAGAGGGACCAGCTTCCTGTGTCAAAAAATCTCTAGGAAACAAACACCAGCAAAAAAACTAAATGCTCTCAGAAAATGCCATGGAGAAAGTGTATGCTTTGTGATTTGACTCTGCAATAATCATATCTGCGAAATGTGTTAAGGATGACCTGTGTTATTAGCTTCTAAGTCTATCCAGTGCAGGACAGTGCAGTTGATGTGGTTTCAATGAAGTCCCTCCAAAGGTGTGTGGGTACTTGATCTGCTTTTCCATTGATCATAGCATCTGAGGATTTGCTTTTTAATTACAGAGTAGTGAGAAAAGAAAAAAGCTTTTATTTGTCTGTAGTTTTTCTAAAAGAAGTTTCTGTAGAAATTGCTTAGAAGTGTGATCCTGGATTCATCAGTTAGACTACCCCTATTAACTTTGTTATGTTATCTGCTATTGACTGATAAAACCTGTTTGAGTTTCAGTTGCAATCTCCTGAGACTTCCCATTACAAATGTAGAAGTGCTGAGAAGCAGGCAAGAGAGCTGTATTAGCATATTAATGAAAACATTCTCAAAATACGCTAGATATAAAATTATCTTTTCATTGTGAAATAGAAGTTACAAAAAATATAATTAGAACACTTATGTTGTAGTATTTCTTGTTAACTATATTGGGAATAAAAAGCAAGTGTAGCTGGCTTACCGGATGATGACTTCCAGGCAGTAATGATTGTAACCCTTTACATAATTAGCTGTTGTGGGAAACATAACTGACTACTGCAGATTCATGTAAATGGACTGTCCAGACTCCTTAACTGACTCAGTGCTTACTCATCTGAATTACTCGATGTGTAGGATCTGCTAGGAGCTTGCTGGTGCTATCGCGTGTTGGGAGTCTTCAAGATTCTGCTTTGACTTGTTTCTTCCAAGGTATCAGAAGTGGAGTGGTGCACACTTTTGGCTTTGCTCTGTGTGTTAAACTAAATAAGGAGATGTGCTGATCCCCTTTCGTTTTCCAGTGTGCCTTCTTTCGTATGGTAGAAGAAACCAGTCTCTACTGTTCTAGCCGGTTCCAGAGTATCTGCTTCCTGAAAATCAGAGGAATCTTCTCATGTTCACAAAGTAGAGGGTACAGCAGAAGTCTAATAAAATTCAGTGATAGCTCTTATAATGCTCTGTTCTTCAACAGTCTTGTCTTCTTTCAAGCCTTGCTGTTCTCTGTTTTTCCCCTCTGACTGTTTCTTAAAAGAAGAGGAGATAAACAATCTAAAGTGCTAGGTCAGAGACAAGATAAAATAAGTGTTAATTCAGTACCAAGATGAGCAGACATCTGAACCAAAACTTTCCAACTCAAGAATTAAGTTACTGTTTTCAGAAATTGAAAGGATTACAAGACACTTAATTGCTTGGTGGTTTTTTGCATTATAGGACAAGAAGACTATTACTCTGCTTTTTCTGATGAAAAAAAGTGAACCAACTTTAGCCTTTCGTCATTAACCTTTTGTTTGTTTTTTGAGGATGCCAGCTGCCCAGTAAATAATCTTTTAGGAAGGATTATAAGAAATGTTTGCCTGTGGTAACAGCAGACTGGACTTGCTGATCCCTTTCCTAAAGTTTTATATTGCTGGTAGTTCAAAGCACTGTGTCAGACAGCTCTCTAGTGCCTCTAGTCATTGTTCTCCTGGTTTGCTAGACACACTGCAATACAAGCTTCTGTACCAAAAGTGCGCTGCAGCTAAGCTGATAGGCATGAAGTTACTCTTATTCCCTTGACAGTATTCATGCAGGAATACAAAAGGTATACTAAAAAGAAAAAAAGTTCTCACCCTTATTATAGGATACTTAACACACCGAGGTTGTTATAAGTGGTTAGATGGCACAGCATGCTCTTTCTCTTGAAAATCACTAATTTGATGATTAGTAGGAATGAAAGTGTATAAACTCTTGTTCATAGGTGCCTTGTGCATGTGGCAAATAGGTGTCTCTGCATTCTTGGCATAAATAATATCAGCTCCATGAAGAACCAGCTGTGTAATGGAAAGCTAGCTTGGTTTTGTGTTGCAAATGGATAACTCTTATGTTTAAGAACTTGATTGATGTTGAAGAACTTGACACCTATGCTGTCTTTGCTGCCCAGCAGACTATTTAAGACCCAATGTAATATGGTTGTGTGCATTATGTGTCTTTTTTAAAGCTGCCTTCCTGTATTTGTGCCTTCCTAATTTCCGAGTAACAGTGCATAAAATTAGTTAGATTCTTAATGTTGTGACAGAAAGTAGAACAAAAGGATTAATGTCCTCAGATACCCTCACATTAAAGTCACAACCCAGTGCAGAGAGGGAGAAGGTCCCCTGTGCAGAAGAGATGAGGGAGCCCAGTGCAGGTAGCAGGTCCCCACCTTCAAGGGGCTCCTCTCCTCCCAGGGTGCTGTGGAGGAGGCTGGCAGGAGCGAGGGCTGTCATGCACATCAACATCGCTTCTTCCCTGGCAGCCTGCTATGAGCAGTCTGTGTGCATCTGCAGCTGAGCTCATCGGATTATTGTCGACTCTATTGTAATCTTTTAATTGCCAGCCACTTCTGATGCCATGATGTTGTAGTTGTGGGTCAAATCCTGTGCTGCTTAAGCAGTACTCCCACTGCTGTCTTTAACTTAACCTGAGGGAGGGTGGAATACACTGCCCCACGCAAACTTCATCATATGTTGCTTTATTGAGAAATAAGCAGCCATGAGCATCTTGAACCATCCTGTTCCTTGGGCCTGACTGAAGTTACTGACCTTCACTGGAGTCTAGACAGACAGCTCTCTATCAACAAACTTGTTTAAGACAGAACACATAAATTTGAAATATGGAATAAAATGTTACTTTTTCAGATTTCTGTTGGGCCTGAGAGGTTATGGGGTGTGAGAGTTGGGGATTTCGTTGTTTTTCCTCCAACACTCCTTTGAGACTTCTTCCTGCTTCAAGGTGTCTTCTGCCAAGGTTTTAATGCATTATCGTGATAACCATTCTGAATAAAGGCACCTTAGGGAGGCATGATCTCTGGTCTTGTGGAGATGTCTCTGTTACTTTAAGTAAAGAAAAATATGAAAATGTAAATGGCAAAACTGTGGACAAGAAAAACACTCTGTATTTGAGCAGGACTCCAGTGCTGCTTCTGCCTGCTAACGTAGCAGAACAAGGGGAAGTGAATACTGAACTATTGGTGGCTTTGGCTGACTACCTACATACAGAAAACTGGAGCACCTTTTCCTTATGAGACTGCTTTTATGTAAAAGAAATCTGATGAAGTATATGTATGTCACACTAGGCTGGAATGAAGTGTGCAGTATTGAGAGACTGGTGCAAGAGCAAGGATAACTCTGACCACCAAAGACCAAGTAGCTAATGTGCATAAAATTTGCTTAGCAGTTTTTGCTTGTCTTTCAGAACATGTCTGGGAAACCTTTCTGGACAATCCCTGATAACTGTTTTGATAATGCTGAGTAAGAAAACCCTCTTTTTCAAATCAAAATAGCAAAATCAATGAAGATAAGAGCCAAAGTGTAATTCTTCCAATACGTACCATCCTGACTGCCTAAGTAGTGGGTTAGTGGTGAGGGGGCATGGTTACTGGCAGAGGGACTGTTCAAGGAGATACCAAGCGCATGCCTTGTTGGTGGCCCAATGGCCAGTTCTGTATGGCTCCATGTTCTTCCCTGATGGTTGCAGGGTGGCCTCTGTGTAATAGGGGAGGTCTCTGCTCAGGCCTGAGAGAACAGACTTTCAGGCTACAACAGCAGTTTTCACACGCCTCCATATGGGCTCAAAGAGGCTTAGGGTGAAAAACATCCCATGGGATTAAATCCGTAAAAGAACTCTAGCTCCTGTGTTTGCCTTTCAGATGCGATGCCATGTTTAGTTCCCCTTTGGCTGCTGTCTCACTTCAGAGTTGTCTGTGGGTATGTTTATGCGACTGCATATACTGGCCTACGTGTTTACTCTGCAGAGTGTTTGCACGAGTTATAATTTGAAACACAGCATCTCACTAACATAGTTCCCTTATTTATAGACCAGAAACTGCCTTGCCTCCAGCTGGCAGAGGCAAGAGATAAGTGCTGGCCCCATCCATGCTGTTGTCATCAGAGTTGCCACAAGACCAAAAAACGTTAGCTTCTTTTGCTGAGCCATGTGGAAATATGTATGAAATTGCAGCATTAGGAATCTGATCAGTGAATCCTTCCTAGTGATCAGACCATTTGCATAAATCATCTGGTTTCACACCTTGCTACCCTTATCTTACTCAAAATTGAATATTGAATCCTCCTCTCCCACCTCGCAACTGATTGCTCTGAGAACTAGGGAACAGGGTATTCTGGGACAAGTCTCTCTGTTTTCTTGTTTGTTGAAGCTCTTCTGCTTTTTCCCAGACTTAATGAATATTTAATTATTTACAGAGTGATTATGAATCCATTTCCTGATATTGAGAGCAGTCACATGAGAGATGGGGGTCTCACCTATGTATTCCAGCAAGTGTGTGTCCTGCTCTACTTTTTTAAAGAAATGGAAAAGGGCTGTAAGATTGAGATATGTGTGACCATTCTAAATTAAGAATGCTTACTTTATTAATATGGAGGGGGAAGTATTCAGAGGATACCTTATTTACTCATTGCCTGTGGTCATACAGTATACAGAAAAACCCAGCCTTTTCCTTTGTATTGATTTTTAATTTTAATGCCCAGCCAGCATTTAAGGCAATTTTTGGCAGATTGTGTCTAGTTTTGCAGACAATCTATGAAAAAAAATGTTTGTTCAGAGTTATCTGAAAGGTTCTGGAATGAATGTTTGTTTGCATGAACCTTTGCTCTGACAATTCTTCCTGCACCACTCCCTTCACACAGCATATTGAGTCCTCAGTCCCGTGGCGATTCTGCTACCCAGTTCCCCGAGTTGCAGATTCACAAAGAGTTTTCATTGCAGCCACCAAAAACTTACTCTGCAAATACTCCTGTCTTATTTTGTATCTGTGAAGAGTGGGGTGGGGTTTTGAGGGTGGAAAAACGACCTCAAGTGATGTTTAAGGAGGAAAGAAGGGGAGTGAGTCTGCAAATATTACTGAGGCAAGCCTGCAGTTGTTAGTCAAGTAACAGTGGATGTTTTGGTGTTTAGTGATTAAAGGTGAATGATTACAGTGCATTAATATAGCTGTAAGAAGAAGGAAACCTGAAGAACTCCGTATCAGTCATGGCAGTTTCCTTTGCAGAACTGTTTTGGAGGGTAGCAGCCAGTGCTTCAAAAAGCCAAGGCACTTGTAGATATTTGGCTTTACTTGGGTGTATTAACATGCCTGTTCTTTGTTTATACTACTTCAGCTGCATGTGGTGAACTCAGGTTGTTTGAACAGCTGTATGCAAAGTACTGTAGCTCAGAATCAGAATGATGGAAATGTCCATATTCTTTTCAACTTAATTTAAAAAGGGGATTTAAGAAGACCCTTCAGGTATGTTTCTGAATTTGTACACTGGCATATTTTGTGTTGGAAAGAACAATTTGTTCTTAGTTCTGTTCTGCACTCCACTCAGTTACCTGGTAATTTATCTAGCTATTCATTTGATTACTTTTTTTTTTAAATTGTAATTGACTGTTGTGTTAAATTAATAGCTAATGCATCCTGAATCAGTAGCAGTTCCTACTGGATAAGAGGATGCTTATAAGCTTATTAAAGATACTGTAAATAAGGAGATAGAATATATGTGAAGAATTAATATAAACTTTCGTTCCCTAAGTATTTATATGTAATCTGTTGTTTTCTTGGTTGTAACATCTGACTTGCAGAGCACATGCTGTTTACATTATTTGGCTTTATTTTTCCTTAGCATTCCTTGCGTTAGGATATTTGAAAGTAAATTTAATTTCACTTTTTTTTTTTTTTTTTTTTTTTAGATAACGTCTCTGCGATTACTTTTTTCTCAGTTCATAAGATATCAGTAGTATGTGAGATCATGGGATTGGCTATGATAACCACCCCTAGTTGAGGAACCTCCGCCTTGCTTCTAGGTCTGTTTGCAAGATGCTCTGAACGAGAGATTTCTTTTTTTAGTTACAACTTGCACATTATATAATGCAGTGGGGATTCAGACCTGTTACTAGGATCATATGGGTCATTATTCCTATTACATTGTGTTTGTAACCTTGGAATTACCTGTTTGAATCTCATCTCAAGTGTCTGTGATTTTGGAAAGACATACTTCTTCTGTAGTTCTTGTGCAAATAGACCTGACTTTCGTTCTCTCCTCCAAGTCTGGGACAAGACTCTGCTCTAACATGGGCAAGAGCATTTAATTTAAAGTGAAGGGAGATCTTACTTTCAGGTGACTGACTGAACTGAACAAGAGTCTCCAGAAGTAACTGAAGGCAGCATTACTCAAATAAAAAATAAAAAAAAAACAAGTAATTTGATACAGACTTCACAACACTGAATGAGTAGTTATGAAACTGGTATTTACCTTTGGGAATTTTATTTTTTCCTGTAGTGGCTAAGATTTTTGCCAATGTCTGGTAATTAGTCAGGTCTCCTTGACTTTAGCTTGTGGTTTCCTAGGTGGTGAGGTGGGTCTTGCTGAAGCAGTGCCCCACATGGGTGGGGTGGAGCTGGAGCTGGTAAGTGCTGCTGAAACTCCTCAGTTGTGTATAGACATGTTTATTCTCTCTAGTGAGCCTTGGCTACAGGAAAAGCCTGAGACCCAACTGCTGTAAAATTTCAGTTAGTTAAAGTGTTGGGCTTTGTAATGTATTCAGTGTTCTGAATAGTTGCTAACGAATGCAGGGCTGGAGGAATGAATGGAGTGGTGTTGTTAGTATAGCAGCTGCCATGTGTGTCCTGTTATGCACAGCCTTGCTTACTTTACACACATGAATTTGTTGACCTCACCAGAGCTCTTAACCTTCCTAGGACTACTAATCTCCATAAATGTCTGCAGGATTGGGTTTAATTTTGACATGGAAATATGCACAACAAATGAATCTGTGAGTCATCGTTTTACAGTAAAACATTCTGACCTAGTCCTACAGTCCACGTGCCTGGCTAATGCTTGCCTGAGAGCTTGTAGGATGTCACCCATGCAATGGGAATCCTGACTTCTTAAGTGTAGCAGAGTGTTCTGAAACAACGGAAATGTAATGCAGAATAGACTGAAGCAAAGCAAGAACTGTGACTTGATTCAGATGCAACTCTCAAGATAAAATTAATGTAGGTTGCAAATAGGATTACACACCCATTATGGAATGTTTCAGTAGTACTCAGGATGCCTTGTGAAAACTGTAGTGGAGATGTTTTCAATTGTTGTCTTCCTTTTTTGCATATAGCTTAACTAAAATATGGTACAATAAAATAAACTCACTTTTAAATTTGTTGGAGGCACTGAATTGTGGAGCTAATGCAGATAAATGAAGTGAATGTCTGCCCTATAAAATGCAAAAGCACAAACATAGTAACTACAAGGCTGTTTCTGATATTTTAATCTTTTAAACCTTTGAAATGTTGGTGTGCTTGAAAGGGCTTCTAAATCCATTGGTCAGTCTGCACTGTCTCCTATTGTGTTCAAAATCATAGCAGATAAAGGAAGAGTGATCAGAAAGCTTAATGCAGTCAGAGCGTCACGACCTGTTATGTAAAGCAACATTTGGCAAGGCCTTCCCAGCTGCTGTAAATGAATGTTAACAGCATTTTATCTTCTGCCTTCACTGTCTTTATTACATAATCTGAATATTTATGACCCTATTAATATGTTTAGCTGTGAAATTGCAGTATTGATGGAATGAAGGTTACATAGAAGATTGAATGAGGAGAATGATTTTTGCCTCATGAGCAAAAGTTGTGTTAATATTAAAAAGCTTTGAGAGCTTTGAGTTCATATTTCAAAGAAGTTTGCTGAATCGCTTTACAGGTGTCACATGCTATTTGCCTAAACATTGTCACAGAAAAAGTACTTTGGCGACAGGATAGTGTTACTGAACATCATGTGTGTCTGTGTGTGTATGAAAAACAGAGTGCTAACCAGAAAGTGTTGATTTTTTTTACTTTTAATGCAAGTCCCTGAATCCATAATGGTGATACTCTGTAGCCTTGAACAAACATAGCCGATCTGTGGACCACAGACCAGACCCAGTTTATCAGATCTGTCCAGTGGGCTGCTCCAGTAGGATTTTGGGGCAAGCTGTGGGCCAAGTTATTACTACGATGTTTTGGTTTGGTGGTTTTTTTGGTAACCAAGATCTTGTTTTCTGCCACACTTCCTCACAACCCTACATACCTTTTTTCTGTTGTGACTAGATATACTGTTGTCTTGTGACCTGAAATGCACGTCACATAATTAGGGTATGTGTGTATCACATTATATGGCTGGGGACTGGTTGAAGATTAGGTCCCATTACTCAATGCACACTTGCCTGTATCATGATCGTACTTGGAATGTGTGGGAAGGTAATATGCTTGGTAAAGAGATGAAGGAGGATCTCTAAGGCATTTCCCCTGGGATCCTCTTAGATTAGGTTATGCCCCCAAACAGGACTGAATGCCACCATTTCAATAGACATCTCCAAATTTCTAACAAGATGATGTTCAGAGGCTTGGTGTTCAGTGGCTCCCACCTACAGAATTTACATGTGATGGTATGCTTCTTTATCATTCTCCAGGATAAATATCTCAGTTAGCTATAGGCTCCTGTCTGCAAGTTGCCTACAAAAAAGCTGATCTGGAAAAGTAAGTTTGGCATTTATTTTGGGTGGGATGAGGTTGTTGGTCACTTTTATCTTTGAGTGCAAAATCTGTAGCCTGTCTGAAAGCTGCTGTTCTACGTGTCTTGCTACTGATTACCAGGGATAGAGTTTCTGAGAAATGCAGCTGTTTGTGGAGGTACCTTTTGTTTGCAAAAGTCATGTGGGTGGTAGTGCAAATCTGATAGTGTGTTCTGACACTACCTAATTCAGAGTAACTGTTGGTCTCTTAATGATCTCTACTTCCACCCTCTCCACAGTTCAAACGTCGTGAGCTGGTACAGGAGACAGCTGCACATGACTGTAAGCGTACAAAATGTTAGAAATGTAAAGATAAGTGGGTACAGGGTGTGGAGTGTTAGACTCAGGAAGAAAGTTTACATTAATACATATTTTTTAATACTATTTTTTCCCGAGGCCAGTTTGTTATAGTTCCTGCAGAGCTCCAAATGGACTCTCTTCCCCTGTGGGGATTAGAGATTTAAATATGTATTGTTCTTCTGGGCAATAGTATTGAGCAGTCAAGTAAGGTTCATAATAGAACAAAGAAACCTTTAATTAGGACAGGAGTTCCAGTTGCATTCTTTCTTGTTTTGTGTAAGAGAAACTTGTATTAAATCAGATAAATAAAACAATGGATGGGGTGGAGGAAGTTTGGAAGAAGCGCATTTGTTTACAAAGTTAAGTGCTGAGTTGACAATAAACCAGTAATTTTTACTTGGGAAGCTCTTAAAATAAGATTCCCCTTCTCCATGTCCCTGAGCATCTGAGTCAAGATATTTTAAGGAAATATTTTTCAACTTATTCAGTGGTTTGGTTTTGAGTTTTCTTGCTCACTTTAATTTTTCATACAGGAAATATCTTTATTGCAATGTAAAATTAATAGCAATGCTTATACTGTTATCTTATTTTGGTTTTAGGTGTGTACATGCATTGTAATTGCATTCTTCCCTTACTCATCTTTGTACTTAGTTTGTATGATCTAAATACAATGCATATTTCCTTTAAACATGAAGAATGACAATAAATCTTTTGTGGTCTGTTCTGGGATATACATTGCTATGTGTTGCCAAGGTTGTAAGTCAGTAATCTTCTGCGCAGCCTCAGCAAATTGCCAGTGTACAATAAATTATAAAACTGAGACCTTTAAGGAATAATATGTAGTAGCTTCCAGGGTTTCTTAATTTGTCTCTGAAATGACCTTTAGCAAAAATACAAACTATAGTCTCCTCTTCCCAACAGACACTGGTAAGAGGAAGCCTAGCATATCTGAAGCTGATTTTCTTTTGCACTGGCTTATTATGTGCAATGAAACAGTGGAATAATCTCCTATCTTAAATGAGTTTCTTAAAGGAACGCCTTAAAAAGATGGTTGTGATGAAGCTTTGACCATCTGTCCAATGCCTGTCCTCTGCAGTTTAAATGCCAAATCCAACAATGACAAAAGACTGCTGTTGTTTGGGAAATTATTGATTCCACTCCTTATTTGAGTAGAAGAGCTCTTGGACATAGCTCGCGATAGTCCATTTCTCTAATTGCCTCTCTCTTTGGGTATTTTACAGCCTCCTGCTTTTTCCTATCAAGAGAGTGCTTTCCAGAGCAAAATCCATGATGTCTCTTTAAAGGACCTAATCAAAACTCACTAATTTCAGAAGAAAGCTACTGTTGACTTCAGTGGACTTTTGGTCAGGCTTTTGGAGAGGAAAGGCATAGCCCTGTGCATTAAATAACTGATGTGATCTTCATTGATCAAAATTTTATTTTGTGGGCTGTTCTAGAAATACAACATTTTAGTTTTATTGGGTAAACAGTAAACTCCATTTTAAATGCAGAACACAGTGCATCTTACTTGTGGAGGTGCAAAGGACACTTCACAGTAACAATATACTTGGAACTTGTTTAAATCTCCTGCCCTGACCCACATCTTGCATCCCTTTGCTTCATCACAAATGAGTAATTAATTTGCAGAATAAAGCTGTTGTCCTCCCTCCTCTTGTAACAACCTCAGGTGGCATGTGGGATCCTTTACCAGGAAGGAGAGGTAGGGACATTGTGTTGCATTTATAGAATGTGCTACTAAATGACTCTTCCTGTTCCCTGACTTGATCGTGACTGGTTCTTATTTGTCACAAGGATCAGTACAGTAACCTCACATAAAGGAGATACTAGTAACTTGACAGTGGAAATTTTAAAAGGTCTTTTTTTCCTGAATATCAATTACTGCCCATTGCCTCTTCTCCTTTCCCTAGGCATCACTGAGAAGTGTCTGGCTCCATCTTCTCTCTTCCTCTTCCCTGTCCCCCATCAGCTATTGTTAAGATCTTCCTTGAGCCTTTTCTTTTTCAGCATGAACAATCACAGCTCTCTCAGCTTGTCCCTGTATGTCAGATGCTCCAGTGCTGTAATCATCTTTGTGGCCCTTTTCTGGACTCACTCGAGTATGCCCATTGTACTGGGGAGCCCAGAACAGGACACAGCACTGCAGATGAGATCTCACCAGTGCTAAGTAGACACACACAAAAAAAAAATCACCTCCCTCAACCTGCTGGCAACACCTTCCTAGTACAACCCAGGAGGCTGTTGGCCTTCTTTGCCACAAGGACACACTGCAGACTCATGTTCAACTTGATGTCCCTCGACTGTTTTTGCCAAGCTGCTTCCCAGACAGTATTGTGTACTTGTTCCTGAGGTTATTCCTTCACAGGCGCAGGACTTTGCATTTCCCTTTGGTAAGCTTCATGAGGTTCCTGTCTGTTTCTCCAGACTGTTGAGGTCGCTTTGGATGGTAGCACAACCACCTCATGTATCAGTTGCTCTTCCCAGTTTTGTATTATCTGTAGACTTGTACTCTGCAATGCAATCCACTCTGACCAGTCATTCAGGTCATTAATGAAGATGTTAAACAGTATTGGCCCCAGTATGAGCCCCTGGGGTACACCACTAATGACTCGCCTCCAGCTGGACTTCATACTGCCGGTCACAAGCCTTTGAGATTGACAGTTGAACCAGTTTTCACTCCATCTCAGCATCTATTAATCTAGCCCATACTTCTATCAGTTTTTCCATGAGAATATTGTAGGGGACAGTGATGAAAGCCTTACTAAAGTCAAGATAGACAACAACCATTGTTCTTCCCTCATCTGCTGAGTAAATCATCTCATTATAGAAGGCTATCAGGTTAGTCAAGCCTGATTTTTCTTTGGTAAATACATACTGACTGAATTAATCTTCTTGTCCTTGATATGTTTGGAAATTATTTCCAGAATTACTTGCTCCTTTACCTTCCCTGGGATCAAGGTGAAATTGTCTGAGCTGGAGTTCCTGGGTCTTCCTCATTTTCCTTCTTGAGGGAGATAATCAAGAGTGGCCTTGTAATGGCATTAACCAGCTCTTTCAACATTCGTGGTTGTGTCCCATTGGGTCTAGTGGACTTATGTATGTCCAGTTTGCATAAATGTTCCCTAGACTAATTGTCTTGTACCAAGGGTAAGTCTTGCTCCTGACTTTCCCACTGGTCTCAGGAACATGAGATTGCTGAAGGCGAGTCTTGCCACTAAAGTCCAAAGCGAAGATGGCATGGAATACTTCTGCATTTTCTCTGTTGTTTGTTATCACGTTCTCTGCTCCATTCATCAGTGACCCCACGTTTTTCTTTAGTCTTCCTTTTGTTGCTGGTGTGTTTGCAGAGGCCTTTCTTGTTGCCCTTCATGTCCCTAAGCCCGATGCAACACCAGACAGGCTTTGGCTTTCCTGACTTTGTTCTTGCATACTTGGATAGTGTTTCCTGTGTTGCCTGTCCCTGTTGCCACCTCTTATATGCCTCCTTTTTATGCTTGAGTTTTGTCCTTGTTCATCCACATAGGCCTCCTGCCACTCTTGCTTGACTTTGGAGTAGCAGACCATTCTTGAACATGGAGGAGGTAATCCTTGAAAATCAACCAGCTCTCCTAGACCCTCTTCTCTCCAGGATTGTATCTTATGGGCTGTTAGCAAGTCCCTGAACAGACTAAAGTCTGCCCTTCTGAGGTCCAGGGCTGTGAACCTGCTATTTGTCTTATTCTCTCATATGATCATATGATCCTGAACTCTACCATCTCATGGTCATTGCAGCCATGACTGCTCCAGCCTTCACATTCCTGGACAGTTCTTCCTTATTTGTAAGTATGAGGTCCAACAGAGCATCTCCCTTCATTGGCTCCTTGATCACCCATGTCAGAAAGCTATTATAAGGGTCCTCCAGAGACTTCCTGGGCTGCTTGTGCCGTGCTGTGCTGCCCTTCCAGCAGTTACAAGGATGGTTAAAGCCTCTCATGAAGGCTACAGTCTGTAAACATGACAGTCCTTCCAGATGCCTGAAGAAGGCCTCATATTCTACTTCCTCCTGGTTGGGCAGTCTGTAGCAGACACCCACCACAGCACTGCTCACATTGGTCTGCACACTAATACTGACCTGTAAGGTCCCAGCTGACTCATTGTTCATCCCAAAGCGGAGCTCTGTGCATTCCCACTGCTTTCTCACATGAAAGGCAACTTCCTCTCCTCCCTGTCCTGGCTTGTCCTTCCCCTAAGAACCTGTATTTGTCTGTTGCAGTACTCCAGTTGTGTGAGCCATCCTGCTCTGTCTCTATGTTCCTAGTGATATTGTAGCCCTGCAACTGCACTCAAACCTCTAGTTCCTCCTGTTTGTTTTCTACACTGTAAATATTAGTGTACAGACAGGTCAGAGAGGTATCCCAGTCATGCTGATTTTGCAGAGTAGGTGTTAGCTTCTCCCATGATACCATTCCTGTAGGTACTTTCTTATTTCTGTGCATACACTTGAGGTGATCCCCCTTCAACCCTGTTTTGTTGATTACAAGGTTTTTCTTGTCCACCTTTTGCTGTCCCCTTTGCTTGTCATCATGGATTGCTACTTCCTCACTGGATTGTAGTCATCTTCTTCCTCCCCTGTCATTCCAGTTCAAAAGCTCTCCTCACCAGTTGGACAGAGATCCTTTTGTCACCAGCTTATGTGGGATTGGGATGCAGGGATTCTTATTACGTGATGGTGGCATAGTGTGCGTAATGAAGTGAAAATACATTCCATGAGCGCATTCAAGGACTCTACTGTGAAATTACTTCGTATATGCTTTTACCGTAGTTACTAAAACTTTTCCTAGCCATCACCTGCAGATTTCTACTTCCTCTGCCCCCCCTGCCTTCTGGATGAGCAGTGGGGAAAAAAATTTGGGTAGTTTTTGCTTAAAAGTGTGGGTTTGTTAAGAAGCATTTTCTTTGGAAATAAAATGCAAATATGTTTCCATGACCCCAACTAGTTGAAGATTGCCTGAATCTTCTAACAGCTGTATTGACGCTCGTCTTCAGCCTGGAAGAGGTTTCTGTGCAAAATGGCACTGTTTACACTACCTACAGGAGAAAGAAGCTTTCCTGATGTCCTTCTGTATCTACTGGTTTAAGGTCTGACGACTTTTCTCCTGCTCACCTACTCAGACACACAAGGGGGTCCAGAGAAAAAGGGTGGTCTACAAATTCAGGGGAACTATCGATTACTGTCATGTCTTGATGGCTTTCTCTGTTGCTCTTCTGGAAACATATTGTCATACCAGGACAGCTCTAACAAGAGCTGGCTCTGCTGCCATTGGGTAATTCCTGAAACTGCTCTGTCCAGGAAGAACGGAGAATGTGTTGCTTGTAAAACTCCCCGACTGCCCTTCAAGTCATCTGTGTAGATTAGGAGATTTTGTTTGTTTGTTTGTTTGTTTGTTTTTCCCTAGCTCCAATTTAAAATCAGTTCCTCACCTTGATCCAAATAGGATGGAACACGTGGTGAGGATGTACCAGCAGCAAGCATGTGCTTACGATGGATGGATTTATGGAGCTAATTAAGTAAATTTAATACAACTTAGATTACATAATTAAAGCAATCAGGAAAATACTAGCATAAAGCTGTTAAAGTCTGGACTGATACTAATGATTTTGTGAATTAACCTCTTTGGTTAAGCAGTGATATTCCTCTGTAAACTTTTAAAACCAATCTCATACTGAATAATTCTACAATAAGTTCTGCAGGGTGGATTTAGAACGAGAATGTCCCTAGGTCAGTGACGTATGCTGACTATAGTCTTTGCAAGAATTTTCTCTGTGAACAACAAAAAAAAAAAAGTGCGTCTTCCATCTTAATCGAACCCTTGAAATTCATGCCTACAAACCAAATGAAAATGGAAACTTTATACGTCTTGTCAGCAAATTGCAAGCTATCGGTCACAGCTACAGATGAAAGCTAGCACGACCTACATCTGTCGTGTTGCTACAATGGTGCTGGCATTACAGTTCCATTGTTTAGGTTTAGGGTCAAGCCTGTTGAGACCTCTTTTTATTCAGCTTTGAATGTATCCATTTTCATTAAGTTTTTCAAAGCTATATAAAAGACTCAGCAGGGCAAGATGTGGTGATGTCGAACCTAAGTTAGTCTTGCAGCTATCGAACTGTCTTGTAGTCACAGATGGTCACTGCAATTGTCCACACCAGTCTACCACCGGAGCTGCTATTGAAAGGGCACAAAACTGATGGTACAAAGGGACGCCTTTTTTCCCGCCAATAAATGCGGCTACTGTTGCTGTGAGCTGGCATTGTCAGAGGTTTTGTGCAGGAGAAGAATGGCTGTTGACAAACCAGTTTCCATGCTGAAAAATGCCACTCTTACTCCTAAACTTAGAGATCTTTCCTTGGGTGAATAACTCTGTCTGACTAATATCAGAGTGGCATTTTGCAAACTATTTTCATTGATTATGTGGATGACGACTGTACTGGGAGGTCTAATGCTGACAGCAGTAAATGCAAGCTTGTTAACGTGCTAAACAAGGCATGCTTCTGTTTCGTAATTCCATTAGGGGAAAATCTCTTTGGCTGTACACTGTTAAAAACATCGGGGGCCTTAATTGCTACATTTCTGTGTTTAATCCTCACATGTTAAAGTGTCCTTACATAGACTGAAGCAGCTTGGTCAGTTGTCTCCCTGAGTTATGTAACTTGGTTAACCAAATATCTTACTCTTCCTGCAATAAAAATTTAAGGTTTTAGAGCTACTAAGTAAATCTTCCTTATTGACAATGTGAATGTGCTTCTTGTTTTGTTTTGTCTTTAAACAGAACTGCTTTTTCTAAGTGTTAACTACCATTTCCCTCCTTTCCTGGTACGGTGGGGTGAAAGCCTCTGCACAAATGACCTGCCTGTTTGTTAAAAGCCTGGCAAAGGTTCTGGTGAGATTAAAATAGTTCTTGCCTGAAAGAACAATAAAAAGGAATAAAGCTGATTCCTGTTGTATGGGATCCTTTGTGGCCTCTGACAGATCAGTTTACCGCTGGCGAGGGAACTCTTAAAATTCAAGTGACCACAGTGATGAAATGGATGCTTCTTCCTGGACGGGAAATATTGTGCCTCCATGGAGACCAGTTGAATGCTTCACCCCATAACATTTAGAATTTGTACTTTAATAATTTGGGTGTGGGTTTTTTTGGTGGTTTGGTTATAGTTTGTTTGGGGGGTTTTTTGCCACCCTTATCTCATGGAAGCTGTCTGTTGGTTAGCCTCCTGTGCTATAGTGGAATTTTTCAGCCCCTCAAGGCCCTCTGTAATTTCTGAGTGGCCTGTCACCCCAGGAGTTTTATAGCTCATACATAAATGTTTGTTTCTTTGTTTTGTCCCTTCCTCTGGCCTGGTGGTCTGTTGCTACATGAAATGTCTTAGCCAGACAGGTATAAGTTACAAAAGAGTATATTTCTACATGTGAGAAGTAATGAACCTGGTAATGTACTTCTGCTTGTGGTCACTAGAATTAAATGCTTCTGTACTAAATATGGAACTGAAAAAAAGGAATATTTTTCCGGTAAGATGAAAATCATTTGCAGAGCAATGGGTCTGACTGTTCCAGAAAAAACTTCCAACTTTCTTCTGCCTGGATTATTCTGTTAACAAGGGAATCTAAAGAATGAGACTTCTTGCCAGGGAAGAGATGAATATTGATTATTTTCATGATTCTGAAAGAACTGAAAGGGATTTGACACTGACTTAAAGCTGAGTCACTTGTGCAACTAGTCCTTCTTAATGACTTCAGCCAATGTCCCCTTGCTTCTCTGATCACGCCTTCTGCTGCCTTGCTTGGGCTCAGCTCTGGTATTATTTTCCCATTACTGTCTTACAGTATACTACCTGCAAATAATCCCTAAACAAACATGATGTAAATTGTTATAATTTGTCAATAGTGACTTCCTGGAAGCTGCGTCCCATTTGAGGGGCAGTTTCTGGGCTAATGGCTTCCTTCCTCATAGCTAGCCTGCATTTATCATGATGTCAGCGTAGCTTATGCTGTATATGTTTCAGGAAGAAGCTTTTCCCTATTGTTTCTCATGTGACAGGTGCTGGTAGACTAAGCAATAAATGTACTTTATTTATAGCCAAGCAGTACAGATTCCACAAAGTCAAAGCCTTGTGCAGAACTGCCAGCCTCTGCAGGCTGTGGACTGCAGAGCTCTGAGGTGTGTGAGTGGGGAGTGCTGGGGTGACGTGGGCCAGAGGCTGGTCCCTCCACTCCAAGGTGAAACCAACCTGGGCAAGCGCTGGGAACAGCCATAGCTGCTTTAGCAGCCTCTGCACCAGGCAGTCCTGGCATCTCCTGCACCTGCCTGATATGTGGAAGGGCTCTTCTGATTCTGTCGGTTCTGTGTTCTGGGACCCTACCAGCTATACATAAACAACCCGTCAGTGAACTGGTCAGGCACTGGTCAGGTTTGCTTACTAGTTTGAGTAATACTGATAAAGAACTGCTTCAGATTTTCCATAGTCTCTATCAGAACAGAAATACCACTTCAGCCCTCCCTTTTCAACTTCAGTTTAACTTTATGTCCAGAAAGAAATTAAAGTCTTGCCCTGTCAAATGCAGTAGAGTCAAACAGAGGATCTTATCGACACGTCCATGAGTTGTATCAACACAACAAGTACTTGCTGAGTTTCATTTTAAGATTATGTTTTCTGGCTTTGCATGCAGAGTCAAATTTCTAAGGACAAATAAATCTAAAGGAAAAACTTTGGAGGACAGTATGCTCTGCTGAGGGAGAGTACTTCCTGGTACGCTTAAACCAGTTGTACCTTCTTTGTCTGGTTTCAGATACATCTGTAAGTTGGATGGAACAGCAACTCCAAAAACACTGTTGAAAGATCTATGGGGTTCGGTGTGGTTTGTGTGGTGGTGGTTTCTTTTTTTTCTTTTTAGCCTTACATTACATTTAAAGGAAAATGTATCCTATTAGTTATCCTACAGGAGTTAAGGTATTAAATAAAATGTGCTGGCTGCATAAATTATATTGAGGTTTGATGTTTTAAGGTAACAGCAACATCCTGAAAAAAATGGGCAGGATTATGCTGTGGATGCCTGAAGAGAAACCTTCCTCCTTTGTGAGGAGTTACTACTCTGTACTTGAGAGTAAAGCCAATGTGTTGCTGTTCACAGTGGAAAATTAACCTCATTTACATCATCCCAGTGTCATAGGAATATTCTGCTAATTGCCTACTTAAATGCCCAAAGTGATTCTCTATGCACTTCCTTACTATTCTGATGTTTTAAAGTGTTACTTTCTTATCCTATGCCACTTCTTTTAGAAGATACTTGTAAAACCAAGTTTGCGATCCCACATACAGCAGACTCTACTGTAACTTTCTTGCAGATTGTAAAATGGCTTCTGGATGTTCACAAAATACAGAAGAGTACAGGATTTTTTACCTTACCTGATGATACAGCTGAAAGTATCTCCATTACCTTTAGAGAGGTATCATGTTCTATGACAGAATTAAAATGTCTGTGAAGTGTTCAGTATGCTGATTATTACCATCGTGATTTCCTTTAAGACATCTATTTCCAATGGCCTATCCTGTGTTATGGCTTTTCTCAAGAAGATGAGGAGAGATTCTAGCCCAGGTAATTGCATTCACCCAGACCATTTTCATACTGTCTAGGAGCCTGAGGGATGTTTTAGCATTCCAGCCTGACACACGTTACAAGATTCTAGACTGTTACTACAGGAGAGCTTGCAGTGTGAGGACACTTTGGAGTTCATCAGCTGCTTCTAAGGGGGTCTGCAGCCAGAAAACTAGTAAGACAAACCTGTTGATAACAGGCTTGTATTTGCTGTGTATGTACCTCTTCTGGAAAATACTTGTGGGGTTGCTCAACTCAAATGGGACTGGAATGCAGTGCAGCCAGGATGCTGCATATTGCTTTATGCGTCAGCCTACAACTTATTTAAATGGCTAGGACCATTTTTCACTGGTCTGTGATGCTTCCCTTCTGTTGTGTTCACTCCTTTTGCATTCCGTGTCTCAAAGGTTGCTGTTGCTACCTTTGTGCCTAAGAAATGCTGTCAGAGTCTCACCTCTGAGGTCTTCCACCTAAATTCTTGAGCAGTCTGCACCAGCGGAGCAAGTATGCTGCTTGTGTGTCTCGCCTGCCAAGAGCACTGAACTTATATGCTTGTCTTCCTGTGGTGGCTGGACCTTGCCCGCTCTGTGTCTGGCTGTGGGGGGGTTAAACATCTTAGTTTTAAAGGTCTTCCTGTGGTCTTGAGGGTGTTTGCTATTGGTCACATAGTTCTGCATGACAAATTGCTGCTGCTTTTAAAGCTCCTTTCCCTCAATCCCTTGAGTTCCTTTCAGAAATATGCAAAAACTCAATGCAGATGTTTCAGGTACTGCTGTTATTATCAATGCTAACCTTTCAAGGCATTCTCCTGAGGGAAATTAGCAGCGCCTTATTCATCAGCACACTTGACAGTAGTCTTGCTGGGTTGGGTTGCTGTTGTCATTTGGTTACTCTGCGTTCTGCTAAAAGCATGGAGAAGACTGTTTTTGTGATTTATGAGTGATTTGTATCTGGAAGTACTGGAATTTGCTTTTACTCTTTAAGTATATAATTCCTTCGTAAGTTGCTTATTAAGTTACAGACTAATTACAGCTGGAGCTGTACATAAAACTGAGGGGTGGCAGAGAGTAAGAGACTTCGTGTAATGGTGGCCAAACCTCCATGCCTTAAGTTCATCTTTTGTCACCTTGTCTCAAGAAGGCACTTGTGTCTTTTTCCACTTTGCTGTGTGGTGCTGTCTGTTTAAAAGTAGCGGGAGTTTGATTTTTTTTTTTTTTAATCAGTTTGTTGGTTTGGTGTTTTTTTAACATGGTGTTTAACCTTAAAGCTACCCAATAAATTTTTAAAGAAATATTTTTGGAAAACGTGTGATAAAAAAATCTCAAAATAAAAAAGTACAAAGGAACTTCTAATGGCTTGAGCTGCATATGCTTAAAGTTTATGAAAAGAGGTATTCAGGGACAGGGTACAGTGTTGTGTCTTGCATCCTCAACACAGCTGCTTCGCAGTGATAAGGAAGCAATGCTCTATTCATGCTGACCTTGTTTCCAAAGAAGCCTTGTCCTATGAACTACTGAAAATAAGGAAGAATTTCCTGTGACATGCTGCTTATGTTGGCTTTTAAAGGGGAGTAGAATGAAATCTCTGAGTACAACACATACTGTATCTAACCACACAGGATTTCCTGTGCTGGAATGGAAGCTTAGTGGAAGCCACGTTTTTCTCTTCCTCTTAATTCATTCAGAAAAATAGAGGTCAGCATCATGAATTGATATGGCTGTAGTTGCTGTTAAAAGCTGAAATCTGCAATTGCTAATGGATACATTGTGGTGCCAAAAGGACTGCAAGGCAAACTTGTTCCCTTTAACACATTAAAGGCTACACATGCCCCTGATTACACTTTTAAACTCTGGTAAGAGAAGAGTTGTGCAGTTAAGAATTCTACCTCACTGAAGGTGAGAAAAATAATACATATGTTTCATTAGACTTCAATGCCTTTTGGTAGTGTGCTCTTTTTCTCTAATTAGAATGAATTAAGCTATTGATTAACTTGGAGAAGACACAGAACAAGACTTGGTTTTTGACTCTAAAAAACATTGCTGAAGCTGGAGAGGGTTAAAAATAGTTATTTTTTCTTAAACTTAGGTTTATAATATTTTAGTAAAATAAAGTTTCCAGTGTTTTTTCTGTCTTCTGTTGATTTGGAACATTATCTTCCTGGTGGTAATGCTTCATTGGCTTTCACTGTTAAAATCGAAGCTTCCTGCTGTAACCGCAGTGAAGTTTGGAGTTATGCAACTGATTATGATAGGACAGACTGCATATATTTTTAATCCTGTTTAAAAAATAATCACCCTGGTTGCAGCAGATCTTCAGAGAATGAGCTGTCAGCCTGTGCTTTTTTCTCACATTCCACCTGTGCTTAATGGCAAGTGATGTAGACATGCTCACACTGTGTAGTGGGACCATGCAAGCTTATTTTGCTTTAGAGCCAAGCTGACCAAACAGCCTCCTGTCTATAGAATCATAGAATGGTTTGGGTTGGAAGGGACTTTAGAGATTATCTACTTCCAACCCCCCTGCCATGGGCAGGGACACCTCCCACTAGACCAAGTTGCTCAAAGCCTCATCCAGCCTGGCCTTGAACACTTCCAGGGATGGGGCATCCACAGCTTCTCTGGGCAACCTGTTCCAGTGTCTCACCTGGACTGTCTTGGTGGTGAGCCTGGAGTCTCCTTGGTACTTCTTGACTTGGGCTCAGTGCTTTTAAGTCACTAAAACATTTTTATTCTTCCTTAGTCCAAATTGTGGTCTTGTGTCATCCTGGAATATGAGTAAGAGTGTTTACTGACTGAAGTTGCTTGTGCATTGTCTGTGTGAGCCTTCTCTCCAGCTACAGCATTCACAGTGGAGAGTGATTAATAAATCTGTAGTTTTCACTTTTACTCAAGTGATGTCACTTGTATTACTTTAATGTCATATGGACTTTTTTTTTGTCTAAGAAGTGAAAGTTTTCTTACATCTGGAATGGTTCTGTTTCTCTCTGGCAATTCTGAGACATCTAGCTTAAACAGCTTTTTTTCAAAGGGGAAAAAGTAATCTTATGGCACACCTACAGCACTTCTGCTTGGTGGAGTCTCTGTACTTCTTCATATTCTTCCAAAGTATTCATAGCCTGGTCCTGCAGTCCCTCAGTGTCACGAGACCCAATGAATGGTATATGCAAAAGGCCTGTATGGATGGACTCAACCTGCTTTTTAGCACAGTCCCACTTGACATGTTTTCATGTTACTCATACCAAACTAGCACTTCAGCTGTTTCTATACAATGTCTCTGCAGTTCCATTTTAACTTGTCAGGACTTCCATTTGTATGTTACTGAGGGGATACTTGAATCTTCTATGTCTCACTTATTTAATTGATTAAATATTTTAATCTCAAAGCAAAATCATAAGAGGCAAACACTATTAAGGCATTTTTGTGTGTGTTTTACATGAGGACTTCCTTCTGTGCCACTTTACATATATTTTGGTTGTGTGTTTATCTTGGAAGAACAGAACAGTACCCTGGAGCCACTACAGACAGATGGGTATGTAAACAGTTTGCAGAAGCGAATAGAACTTGTAGATCAGAATATTTCCACTCAATTGGATGATCTGTTAAATAAGGCAGAATTTAAAGGCACTTCTAAACAAAATGTGGTGGGGTTTTTCCTCTCTTCCCACAACCCCCAGCTCCTCCCTGGATAATTGTTTGAACAAGCGTTCTACTTGTTACTGGAATTGTATAATTAAAGAGGGAATTTGGTCGTCTTTTTAAATTTTGAGTTCCCTATAAACATTTTGAGGATCATAGAGAAAAATTAGCATAGCTTTTAAAAATATATTTTACTCAGAATGCAATGTATCACAGGTTTTTAAAGTGACAACAACTTAAAAATACTGTATATCTTGCAGCATGTTGGAAAATTGAGGTAATAATGTCTTTTATCTTTTTGCCTCGAAGAAAGTATTGTTGCTCTTTGGTTTTCATATTGTACTGCATGTTGTACTCTGGGTGAGGATGGTAGCATATGCCGTTCGGTCTGAGCAGGACTTGTAGGTGTGTTGGCCCAGCAGGCATAGTTTACAACTCAGAGGAAGTCCTAGAAGTACTTTATTGAGAGGAATAAAGTTTTCTCAGAGAAGGACTGGTGAGACATGTGCTGGTTGGAGGCCGTCTTGGGCTTAGTGACCATGACATGATAGAGTTCTCGATCCTTGGTGAAGTAAGGAGAGGTGCCAGTAAAACCACTAATATGGACTTCCAAAGGGCAGACTTTAGGCTGTTTAGGATGCTGGTTGGGAGTGTCCCTTGGGAGACTGTCCTGAAGGGCAAGGGGTCCCAGGAAGGCTGGACATTCCTCAAGAGGGTGGTCTTAAAAGCACAGGAACAGGCTGTCCCCATCCGTAGAAAGACAAAGTGGCAGAGATGACGACCGGGCTGGCTAAACAAAGAGCTTTTCCTGGAACTAAGGGAGAAAAGGAGGGTCTACAATCTCTGGAAGAAGGGTTAGGC
>NW_010101159.1:0-238 GCF_000699245.1 Pterocles gutturalis
GGAGGCCGGGGGGCTCCCATCCCGCACAGCATGGAGGAATTTCCCTGCTGACAGGCTGTATTTTGGGGTAATAGCAGCTCATGCCCCTTCCCTGCGGGTCAGACCGGTGTTTCACCTGGAGCCACTCAACGAGGATTAACCCCCACGAGAACCGCCTTGGTTTGGATCTGCTAAAGCCTTGGGAAGGCTGGAACAGGCACCTCATTAGCTGGAGATTACAGGTATTAAGCGGGTTTTA
>NW_010101159.1:362-676 GCF_000699245.1 Pterocles gutturalis
GCTCCTTTCCTTCCGACGTTGTACAGAGAGCTGGAACACGAGGTCTGCTCCACCCAAAACACCAGCAACCGACGACAAAGACATTTGTCACTCTTCCCCCCCTTCCAAAACCAGGAAGCTTAAACACTATGCATCATTTATACACCTCGAGAAGGAGAGAAAAATCAGAGTTGAAAACAGCCTGGTGCCTGTGTCTGCATGTGTCTGCATGAAATATTCAGCACAAACCCCGAGTCCTGCTGCGTGTCGGGGCTCGGGGGCGCTGCATCTCTTCGCTCCGCAATCAGAAATCATGACAGCTTACCAAACAAAAA
>NW_010101159.1:693-1668 GCF_000699245.1 Pterocles gutturalis
ATCAGAGCTGAGCCATGCAACAAGTACCATTTCAGGTCAACCGCTAGGTTGAAGAGGTGTTTTGAAGCCTCTTCAATATTTAAACCGAGAATGAGACACATCGAGACCCCGTCGCTAATGGCTTCTTGCCTCGCGCCGCCACAGTAACACCGGGAAATTGGATGGCTTGCTGGGATCGCTGGAGATCGTCGGGAAGGGTGAGGAAAGAAGAAGTGCTGCCTGTTGTAATTGTGGGCTGCCCAAGTCTGCTCCGCCTGGGATTGCAGCCAGGCATGAACAAGGAGGAAGATGAAGGCAGCAATCGAGCCCCACCTGGGTGGACCAGCTCCCACGTTAGGAATTGCTCGTGAAGTCTTGTCTCTCTAGATAACGGTGAGTAAGATAGAGTCTTTCAAACACCGAGATGACAAGCCAAATCCTCAAACCCTCCCTGGCTGCTTAAGAAAGCTTTGAGGCTTCCCCTCGGTGCCTCGCTAGGGACCTGCCGCTGGCACAAAGCCATGGAGGGCAGCTCTCCTCCTGCAACGCCACGGGCTGGGATGCTCCCGCGTGGCAGCGCCTGGCGTGGGCACCCTTCAAGGGCGGCAGCAGCAGCTGAAACATTAACCATTCCCCCCCCCCATTATTGAGAAGATGATTTGGCTGCTAACTCACCCTAGGAAAAACCAGAGTAGTGCCTTCTTATTCCTAGTTTCCAGCAGCAGACGGACACTAAGATGGACAGAAAAATCACCGACCCACAGGGCTCCTGTTGGATTCCTACAACCTAAATAGGGACCTGAATATCTGCCCTCCAGCGCTGGGGTAGCCTCCACTGTTTACAGATCACAGAAGGGCTGGGAGTGGGGAGCTGGTGCAACACATCCTCAGCACGAACCATTACCGCCGGCACGTGGTGCTGGGGAGGGAGCCCCTGCTACAACCGGGACTGCAACCTCTGTATCGGGACTGGCAGGCGTCGAACTGCTTTCCAAC
>NW_010101159.1:1699-5953 GCF_000699245.1 Pterocles gutturalis
TGGTGTCCCCAGTCGAAGATAAACAAGAGCCAGATCTCCTCCAGGGCAAGGAAAAGGAGATGGTTTCCCAAAGGCAACCAAGGTTTTGGGTTGAAGTTTGTGGCTGCCTTCTTTTCATCCCCTCGCTGGGACTCTGGTTTTTCTTGCCCTTGGCTTCTCCCTGCATTTGGAGTCCTTCAGAACAGCCAGGAGCCCTAAAAATAAACCCGCCTGTCAGGTTTCCCAGTCGTTACAAACAAAACGTCCTTTACGAAAATGTAACAAGTAAAACCTTCATATTGTGTGTGCTTATTCACATAAAATATTTAGAAAGCTCCTAATGTTTTTATGGCTGTAATTAATCTTGTGTCATGTTGGGGGAGAAGAGAACATTAAAAAATTACTCTGGCATCAGGCAGGAGCTCGGGCAAAACTGCCGGCCAAGGCAGCGTTTGCTGCAGGAGGACAGCTCAGCCTCAGCTGAAATGGGTGCAGATCCAATGTTCCTGGTAACTTGAATTGTTTTATCGTAAAAGTGTGGGAGAACCCGGCCCATCGCACCAGGGCTGGGCTGCAATTGAAGCCTGCGGCGAGGAGAGATGGGTTGGCCTCTGTGGAGTAAAACATTTAACTGGCGTAACAAAGAAGAATGACTTTGACATTTTAATCTTGATCCTTACGCTTCTCAATTGCCCTTTGGAGGAGGAAGATAACGTGTGAAGTACAGGGCTGTTCCTGGGGACCCACCGGCCCATGAAACATCAGCATCCTGATGAAGCCGAGTGCCCCAGACCTCGTACAGCGCAGGGGTTTGGGTCACCCAACGGGGACACCGGGCTGATGGAGAACCTGGCCCGAGGATGGAGCCAAGCAGAGGTAACTGGACATCTTGGTCTTCCTCCTTGGGGGGAACAGGGCGTTTATCCAGGCTGGGAATTCAGATCCAACAAGATCCATCGCTGGCACTCGCTTCCAAACCCTGCTCGGCTGGTGGGGCAGAGGAAGGGGAGGGTGGTCCCGTTAACGGCACGTTGGTGAGGGGTCCTGCTGAGCACTGCTTTATGGGTTTGTACATACCAGGAGCCCCGTGTGGATTTACAGCCCTGTTTATTGTTCAGAGCCATCTGGGCTTTAACCTTCCCCCTGCATGGGACGAGAAAGGTTCAGGTGACAGCACACATGGCCCAGAGGCAAAACTGTTGTGCACGTAAGAGCTGCAGGTGGACAGCATGAAAAATAAAGACTAAAGCAAGAAGAGGTGATGTACAATATAGCCCAGCACACGGCTGGGCTGGGACTGCAGGGGAAGGGGTGGGTTTCTGTTAAAGCTCAGGAGTGGGGCTCAGCTGGACCCCCAAACCCACTAGTTCCCTTCTGCAGCCACAACTCCCATGTATTTCTGCACAAGCTTTTTATTTTTTTAAATTTTAGTTGACTTTCAAAGTAGTCAAACCGCCCAAGCCGCCTGCTTTGCCTGCAGATGCTCTGCATTGGCTGCTCTAAACCCCTTTAACCAGCCCCAGCTAAATCACAGCTCTGTCAGGCGATGCTCTATTTAACAGAAGCTGCCCGTCTCGCACAGCGGCCGCGGCCCAGGAATCTCCTCCCGAGTCCATTTTCGCAGTGAGTGGCAGCAATAAATAAAAATCCAGCCAGTTGGTCCTTGAAACGCTACCGCAGCCTCTCGCTTGATTACTTCTGCCCGGGATTTTGCCAACAGTGCTGCAACCTCCTGCAGATGCTGCCTTCCTCCGCCTGCCACCTCCCTGGGCTGGATGGGAGGGAAGAGGCGGCGATGGGATCACACATGGGACAGGATCCAGGTGCAGGGCTGCAAAGGGGTCCTGAGGACGTGTTTCCAGAAGGATGTGCCCCCATCAAAGCCTCCTGCCCTTGAGCTGTGCAGCGAAAGCAAGGTCCTGCCCGGGAAGGCTCCTGGGTTGTTGCTCGTAGGAGCGAGGAATGCTTCCCCCTGCCTTGGCCGGGCTCCAGGGTAGTTAATTGCATTCCGCCTGCCCAACATTAATTAATTTGGTGTCGTGCAGAGACCGCTGCGCTGGGTGCATCCGGGAAAAAAAAAAATAATAAAAAAAATCCACCACCTCCCACACTCAATAAATAAGAGGGGGATGGAGCTGTGCTGGCAGTTGGCTCCGAGGCTCGGCAGCCTGGACACAGGGGTCCCGCTCCCAGTGGGAAGCATCTTGTCAGGATTCGGCCGTCTCCCTGCCGTGCTGGACCCGGCTCGGTTTGCTCTGACACCAATTTTCTTTCACCTCCAAGTGACCGGATCCAAGTGACACACAGAGGTCACCTCCAGTTTGCTCCCTGCATCCGTTCCCAGCGGGCAGAACGCTGGCGCTGGCCAGGAAAAAATGCTTCAAAGACCAACTGATGGACAGAGAGTTGGATTCTGAGCGGCTGCTTTGGCAGTGCCAGACTGGGCTCGTGAGAAGGTCCGTGGGATTCGGTGTGGCTGCAGGAGACGTCTGGACCTGGGGGTTCCTTGGGCTTCACGAGCCCCAGGAGCGGTCGTGCTGTGCGGGGAAATCCTCTCCATCGACTCGTGCCATCGCTGGGCGGGAAGGTGGCATTGCTACGCTCCATCCCGCACCCCCGAATAAAAGTACGCACATCGGGGCTGGGGGGGTGAGAGGGGTCTCCGGGGATCTCTGGAGGGTCACAAGCAGAAGGGTCCAAACTGCAGGTGGAAAACAAGCCCCAAGTACATGTTTCTAGGCAGGTGCTCTCCAGGTGATCAGAGCTGCACCAGCAAAGTCCAGGATAACCCCTACCCACTGCAGAGACCCCGCTGCAGCCAAGGATTCCCCCAAGCAATGCCTGCGGAAGGGGCTGCCAAGGAAACTCATCCTGTGCAGGCAGCAAAGCCGCGAGGGATGAGGCATCGCTGGGGAGGGGGCCCCGCGCACGCGCCGCCCCTGCAAGGTTGTTTTTGGAAGGCAGGGCTGCGGTGGGAGAGCCCCTGCTCGCACAAAGAACAGATGCTGGTTATTTTAAACCCTACTGTTAACTCATTAAAGCAGCTGTCTGCCGTCTCCCGAAGACAGACAAATTAGGATTCAACTCAACCAAGAGCACAATACACACACACACACACACACAAAAAGTACGTTCAGGCATGAAACGCTAACAAGGCTGCTCCCACCACGCTGAGACTGGGAGCTGCTGGACCGGGGGCTCGGGGAAAGAGGTGAAAGGAGGCAAAGCAGCAGATTTGTTTCTCATTGTCGAGTTAGAGCACAGTCCAGCTGTTTTCCCCAACAAGCCAAAGTCATGAGCCATGTCTAGTTTGATTTTTTTTTTTTTTTTAAATTCTTGCAACAATGATTTTTTGGATTCTCAGCAGGGAGCTCAACCCTCAGAGAAGTGGCAATGCAAAGAGCCAGGTGTCCTCTCCTCCCAGCCCTGAGAGTTAATTCCCCAACCCGCAGTTCCCTCCCTGATGGGGATGAGCAGAGAGGAGAGAAGAGCCTTAACCACACGCAGGATGCACAGCCGGACCCAGCACCACGGCCACGATGCGCGGCTGTGCCAGGAATTTGCACGGCGGACACACAGCACATCAGACACCGTGTGTCCGCCGTGCATCGCACACCTTGTCCCCACACGCCGACGGTGCTGGAGCACACGGGCAGAGCCTTCCCTTTGCAAATCTTGCCCCAGGTGCCCCATTCCCTGCAGGGCGCTCAGCCTTGGTGCCCCAGCTGCAAACAGGGGGAGCAGCACTGGGAAATTTATCCCAGCAAAGCCAGCATCGCTGGGATGCTGGGGAGAGGCAGATGCTCATTCCCTCGATAGCCAGAGGTAGCAGCACCAGCACAGCATCTCCAGTGGAAGCACATCTCATTCGGGCTCAGTTAATAGTTAAAAGATCCCGGTGATTATTTCTGACCTCCAGCGAGTGACAGCAGACGGCTTCGGAGCGATTTGTAATCTAACAGAGACATTAACCTTTGAAAGCATCGCCCGGCCTCCCCGGGGCTGTCCAGGGACACTCCGTTGTGCAAGGAACAAAGAGCCCTGGTTATTACTCAGCGGTGAACGGCAAGGATGAGTTTTACATAAAAGAGATCAATAAAAATATATCAACAGCCCACACAGGGCACTGGGAAGAGGTGGAGGGGACAGGGCTGGGAGGGGATGCAGCGCCGGCCAGCCAGGTCACGGCATCGCGGCGGTTAGCGAGGAGGAGATGAAAAGACACTGATTGGGCTTTTAATCTCTCTGCTCGACACATGGGTCCCCAGGGCCAAA
>NW_010101160.1:0-12729 GCF_000699245.1 Pterocles gutturalis
TGGCTCTTGCCAGGCTGCCATGCCTGATGGAGGGATTTTTTTTTTCTTCTTCTTCTTCAGACATCTTCTGGCTTGGGTGTTAAGTATTGGTTTTTCTCCCCCCTCCGCTCCTCTTTTTCCTGACGGTTGCACTCGAGCCTCGTCTTTACTTGCTGAAGGAAAATCAATTTTCAGCAGGTTTAATTAAAATTAATCAGTCAAATTACTTAATATTAATTGACTGATAATTAAAGCCAGAAAGTTACCTTGGAATCAGGAGGCAGGATGTTATCTCGAATCATTTGAAGGATGCATATGGTTCCAGAGCAATTACATTAAAATAATTGTTTAAACAAAACAAAACAGAGCTTGATGAGAGTGTTGCGTTCTTGCTCCTGCAGGTGACACAATCTGGACAAGCTATTTTCTTCTGTAAATGTGCTGACCTTTTTAAGGAATATCATTTTAGTTTGACACCGGTTTTGCTTTCTGGAAGGACAGTTTGTTTTAGCTCTAACAACTATGGTATTAAAAATCCACTAGTATAAAATGGAAATATATCTTATAGAAGCTATAAATATAAAAGTGAAGGTTTTTAGCATGTTTAGATGTTCTGTGAATTTGAAATGAAGCAGATTTTTTTTTCCAGCATAAGTGTAAGAAATTGTTTTAGGAAATATTTTTTTCCAGCACTGCTTTCCACTGTAGCAATATTTTCATTTATCCAGAGCCTTAGTGGGACCAGACTGTACTGACAAATTCACAGAGGTAATTTATATCTGAAAACATGTATCTGTGACAATGCTCGAAATAACTTTTTCATGCTCCCATGAGACCTAGGTTGTTTTTTTGTTTGGTTTGGTTTTTTACAGTAGCAGCATTTTTGATGCATCTCCAGACTATTGTCACTGGTGAAAGAGCAACACTTTGAGCTTTGGAACCTTTTCTCCTCCTTTTTTTGGGGGGCTGGCTTAATTGAAGCAAAGGATACTTATGAACTGTATGCACTTTATTACAGGGACCTGAGAAGTGAAAGACCCATGTCTGATATAAATGAACAATTTCAAATGAAGCCCATTATTCCGAGCCATGATTTTCAGAGATAGATTCCCATTGATTGTACTGAGACATGTGTGGGCTCACCAGCTGTAACACACAGCCCACTTTTGCATCTTTGAAATTAGATTTGCAGATTGGGAGCTAGAAGCTAAGTAGCCATGTTTGGAAACACTGCTTGGGAGGGGTTTGTTTTTTTTTTTTCTTTTTCCTCCTCTCCTTTTCAGGTGCATGATGCAGGGTTAACGAAGCCTACTTCTTAGTTACTTTTGATAAATGATACTAGTTTTCTTAGGCTACAGCTACAGACTACAGCAATGTTGCAAAAGCAGTTTTGCAGTAGATGATTAGGGGGTCCTTAGATACATGTAAAGAGATCCCATTTATTCTGTATAATTCGTGTGAATCATATGCAGAGTGTGGGAAGAAAAATGAGGCTGAGGATAATCACACTAAGTGTGCTGGGAAGCAGGATTTGGCTGAACACCTCTGTTTTGTGATTAACTGGAGTAGCAGCGAAAGCCATCAGAGAGTGTTTGGGCTGTTTAAGGCAGTAAGTTGTGTAGAAGCAAGAAGAGCTGTCGTTCTGATACTGCTTTGGTTATCTTACCTCTTTTTCTCTGGTAGGGTAAGAAGATAATATCCTAGCTGTTGATACTCAAACATCCTTAACAAAGTGGGTTTGCTCTGGGTTATTTGGCTGGAGGTGGAGCAGTCTGCTGAGGAGGGTTATTTAAAGACTGGGACAGAGCTGTAGGCAGATAAATTGATTTGCAAATGAATAGAGGATTTGAACATGGTAATGGTGGTAGTTTTATTTTTTATCAGTTTGCATATTTAATATCCACTGGCATACACACAAGCATAAACCCCTCTAATTGTTCAAATGGAGTCTGGGGAAAAGAGAAGAAAGCAGAGGCTTAGCTGTGGTCTCAGTTCGTAATGGACTGGCTTGCCTTTCTTTATTAAAAGCAAATATACGTTCCTTTCTAATAGAGCTGTGGAGCTGTATTACAGATTCTTGGCTAGCTTTGAATTATTTGTTTGATGTCGTATTTATTATGGTTTTTAAATCACATGTAAAAGAAACTATTTAAAAATGAAATAGTGAAAAAGAAGAGCAAAAAGAGACAGAAATCGCTTTGAAAGCAAATAATGAAAAGACAGCATTTTGCCAGAGATTCACTAGAAACCTTTGTGGATTTCTTTTAATAAAGGATGGGCAGTAATCAGTCTTGTATTTGTATTGTAAACAACACAATTTCCAATTAGTCCCAGATATCCATCCATGGTAAGTATAACAGGTAATGGTTAAAAATAGATCCTGACTGATGAATAAATGCTATTATAAAAGCATATTTCCATTATTGTAGCCTTGTTTCTGAGCTCTGCATTCTGAAGGAATGTATGGATTCAGAGGCGGATGCCTGCCCTGCTACCTGGTTATTGCAGAAGAGTTTGTATGGGAGGGAAGGAGTTAGGGGATGCAGAAAAAAGAAGCTGATGGGGAAAGTTCATCATGTAGTGCATCTTGAAAGCACATCCTCTATTTTTAATAACAAGTGATGACATTACATTCCCCAGAATGGCTATTGAATTATCACAATTACAAGGGGAAATCGTGTTGTCTTTTTGATGACTCAGCTCCACGTTTCTACCTGCCTGAAGACCCCACGTTTTCCAACAGACTTTGTTTTCATAATTATTAATTGCTAGTTAATGATGTGCTGTGTATTATGCAGGGATAAAAAGTGACTAGTTGGCTACTTAGTACCATGTTCCAGTTTTTCTGTGCACCCACTCTACTGTGCCACTTTTCACTGAAAAACAAAAGGTGGTTTAAAGGGACACCATCTGTGTGAAACCATGGGGCACAGTGTCTACTGTAAATATCCTTATGGTAATCACGCCATGTAAAAGTCTGGCCTGCATACATCAGTGTAAAATGTTTTTTCCACTGCTGTGGGCAAACGAAAGATGAGGCCATTAAAAGAAAAGCAGTTGGAGTTCTCTTTCCCCCATTTGTTGAATTCTTCTGTTTTGTCCTCATAATATTTTCTGCATAATCAGTTTTAGTGCTGCCTTTGGGTAGTCTGTTACTTTCTGTTGATGCTTGGTTAGGTCTTTTGCACCATATTAAGGGAGAATGTAATGCTTGGAAATTAGCAACATGTGACTGTAAAACCATAAAAGTGATCAAGGACACGTTGCAGATACTATATTTAAAGTGACTCATATCCCTTTAACCAAGCAGAGAACTTAAATGGCACTTTTAAAAATAGATTTCCTAAGTCTCCTGGATCACGTCCTGACTCAAGGTGCCATTAGCCCACTTGTTGAACTGGTTCTGGGAATTTAATAAGGGGAACATATTTATGTTGTATTTTATACTTTAATTCCATCATGTCTGAAGCTTTTAAGTTCAATATGTGAACTTAAAATCATTCCTTAACTTCTGCCTTCCCAACCCCGTCCCCCAGTTTCCAAAAAAGCACTTGTAAGCAGTAAAGTGTTATGTAGGCACATAGAGTTGGAAATATTCATAAGGAGAAAGCAGCACTACGTACAGATACTGACTATTTTGGCATCCTCAAACCTGTGTAAAATAGGCATTGTGGGATGTAGCTTTTGTTTCTTCAACTGGTTTCACAAAGACAGGTTATTTCTGTGGAGACTTGGGCCCTGGAACAGTCACCATGAGACCCCTCTTCTGTCGCTGGAGTCGTGGTCAGCACAACCAGGACATGACCACAGGGAGACCCAAGACCTGCTTCTGTAACTTAAATAAGTATCTTTCTCACAGGTAGTGGTAGAAAATGAAAACGGGACAAGGAGCTGAACAGTAGGAGCTACCCATGAAGTCAGATGGAAAGAATAAATCTTAGTAGACATTTAATGGCATTATATTCCAAGCTTTTGGGAAATTTTATTTGAAATTTTTTTACAACAGTAAATATAGTCTGTGCTTTATCCTATTTCTATTTCATGTGAGAGAAAAATTCCCCATCTATGGCACAACACTTTACTGCTACCATTACTGCAGACTTTATAGATCAGAGATGTGTCAGCATGTTAGCTTTAGCTGTAATGCTTTTTTTGTGTGAAACCTTATGGGCCTTGCAGCCACTTTCTCATACTGACACTCATAAAATGTTCAAG
The DNA here is from genome assembly GCF_000699245.1 of Pterocles gutturalis. Classification (NCBI taxonomy): domain Eukaryota; kingdom Metazoa; phylum Chordata; class Aves; order Pterocliformes; family Pteroclidae; genus Pterocles; species Pterocles gutturalis. Next base: position 4,195 of record NW_010101160.1, read on the forward strand.
TTCTCATATTTATTATTTAATTTGCTTCCTATATAAAGCAATAGAGCTCTTTGCTATACAAATGTGAAGCCAAAAATGATGGGCAGGCATGAATGGGACTAATGAGATTTAATAATACATATATTAGAAACTACTAAAGGAAGTTTAATTAAGAAAAACAAGTTAAGTATGAAATTCATTTTTGGAACAAATACAAGTAAAGTCACAGATGTACAGCATGCTACATCACAGGAAATGGACTCTCAAGTTGATGGAACCCCATAATGCCAATATTGCACTTGAAATGTAGTGTGCACTCTACAGTTCTGGAAAGCTTGGTAACACTATTCAAGAGCACTTTCGAAGTCGAGTTAGAAATGCTGGGTTTGTGATTAACAAATTATATTTATACCTCTGTGGATTTTATGATGAGTTGGAATTTGATCTCAATTACCCTTACAGAACTGAGATCAGAATCTGATTAAATAAAAAAAGCGTTTGCTCTTTTTTGCGCCACAAGGAAGTTAGTTGGTTTTAGTGGTTTTTTGTTTTTGTTTTTGTTTTATTATTTTTTGGTTGGTTGGTTGGTTTTTTTCCCATCTTATTAAAGAGCTAGTTATTGATCTAACTCTACAACAAGGCTTTTGTATGCTTTGGAAGTGTTATTGTATGGTATCCAGATAGAAAAACAATTCGTAGATAAATCTGAGTTAATTCAAGCATCATTGTTTTCAGGCGTCTCTCTCAAGAAATGGCAATAATTGTATTTTAGCTTTTTTTAATCTTGAATTCCTTACACACCAAAAATAGGAAAATAAACAAGTGATATCTTTCTTATGAATCTGTTATGAAAGCTTGCCTTAGGTGATGAATTAGCATTAAAGATGGTATTATTGTTGATATAATTGTATTAAAGTTAGCAAACAAAATCCAATTTCCTTTTCTCATATGATTAACCCCAGTGAACCAAGGGTGAGCCACAAATATATATCAGGTATTGAACTTTGTTACTAATTCTAGAGCTTAATTTTTCACTTGCAAGACACAATAAGAGAACACTTAGTTTCAGGGGCCTCTGGGTGGGTTCTGGTGTACTCTATTAAGAGTCATCAGATGGGAAGCTTGTGAGTGTTTTGTAAAGTGTTAATCAAAGCAAGTTAAATCCACTTGACTTTTTGGTATACAATATGCAGATTTCAATACTGAAGATCTCAAACGAGAACCATCTGGGATATTTTTTTCTCCAGTATGACCTCTGATTAACATGAGTTCAGCTGAATTTCTACAGTAGGTCAAAAAATATTCATGTCCTGAAGCACACTACTGCTATCAACAGAATAGCCATCTGATCATTTAGCTGAATCGTTACAGTACTCAAAAGTGGAGTATAATGTGTGGTCCATTTAAGAGTTAACCATAAGCTGCTAAAAGGAATAAAGGTTCACTTCAGTGCCCATTATATTCCAAGCCAGTGCATCTGTCATTTTTAATTTAAATCTGTATTACTTAGCTGTCTAAAACTTTACACGTAAGTGACAGAGTTACCCATTCTTTCTGTTATGGGTAAAATCACCATTTCGTTACCTACTTACTGTGCAAAATGTCAGACAGCTCGAGTCCACATTAAAAAAATGTAGCCAACTTCTGGTAGTATAAACAATTACTTCAGCTAAGAAGTAGATCTATTTTAAGAAAATGATTTATTGATACAAGTGAATGGAAGATAATAAGACTTATGTGACCCTCTTCTTCTCATAGGTTTAATTTGTCTTATTCAAAAACAGCTTAATGGAAAATTATGATTAGAAGTCTTCCTATTTTGCCAAACTAAGTTGCAGAAATAATTTAAAGGGATCTTTTGATCATGAAAATACTAATTAATAATGAGTTAGCATTAGTGAATATTCCCCCTAATGGGGAAGAACAAAAATATAGTGAAGCTGAAAAATGCATGAAAACTTAAATGAGCCTTAAAACATCTACTCAGTTTAATTCAGCTTTTCACTAATTTGTGCTACATTGCATTGAATACTGTGTTTAAATATTGTATTTTTTACTAATTAGGTTTTAAGGTTTTGTGTACAAAACATAATATTAAATAGAGGTAACTGTGAGAATGGCACTGAGGAGTCAGTGTCTCTGATCTGGGAGTGATGTATTTACACAGCTTGTAGCACGTGGAAGTGCTTACCACTGGGTTGTTTGCAGACCTGTGGAGCATAATGCTTGTAATCTCATCCTCATTGAGGTGGGACTGTGACCCCACCACAATAATGTCTTATTTGTACCTTTGTTGGTGATCTCAGCAGAGGTGGTGCATCTCAATGGGGTTGGATGTGTAGCTGCTCTCAGGTGCAGGGGGTGTTGGCACGAGGGAGCTACCAAACCCCACCAGTGCTGTGCCCTTCTCAGGTGTGTGGATTCAGGATTGCAGTCTCTATTATAATCTCATACATCTGTTTTGTTTTGGTTTTTTTGAACATGTGTAGTTCATTTCTTGAACTCAATACAGGTAAATACCTTTCCTTCACCAAATATTTATGGAAATACCCAAGAGCAGGGTCTGTTTCAAAATCTTTACCATTACATAGAGAGAAAGTATGCCCTATTTGACACAACACTTCCCATTGCTAACTTGAAACATGAAAGAAGAGATGGGAAATTCTGTGATGCATCTCTTGAGGATTTGTCTGATCATGTTTACAATTGGTGTGTCGCAGCGACCTCGTGTTCACCCTGGGTCAGAGTCTTCCCTTTAATGGCTTCTGTTCCACTGGCCACGTTCCTGTTTGGCATCCTAGCGTATTTTAGAACATGGATTTCTTTTCAGAGACATGAAACATCTTTGGGCTCTTAGTCCTAAGTAAAGACCGTTGTAAGGAAAAATGGATGTGAATGTTCTTGGTTCTGCAGAATAGTGTTTGTGTTTTGAAATGAAGCAGCATTGTGTGGTGTTCAAAACTCTTACAGTCACTTTCAATGAGTATTTGTGCAGTTGGGATTTACTAGGAAAACTGAGGTGGAAAGGAATTTTTTAACATGAATATCAAATCAGAGTACATCTTCAGCTAGAAAGAAAACAGCTGGTGGCATAAAGATATCATAACAATGCCTTTACATGGGCTGAAGCTGGTGTATGGCCAGAAGCCTTGGGTGCCAGCAAAGGTTTTATTAGTCCATTGGAGCTATTGACAGGTGGTGCAGGTCAAGACATCCCTTAAGATTTGAAGCTCTGTGCACGAGTAGCAAAGAGGAGTTTGGCTGCTGCAGTTTGCAGCAGATGTGACCTGTTGTGGGTTGCCCTATGTCATTGGAAACGCAAAGAGGAACTGAAGTTATCTTGGATTGTTTGCTCCTCAGCATACTAAATGCCTCTCTAAAGTATTTCAGAATCTGAGCTATAAAGTAATTTAAATTCAGAAAGGAAGATAATAAGATAATAGATGATAGAAAAAAGTCCTCTGTATATTATAGGCTGTTCCAAAGACCATGAAAGACTTTATCAAATACCTTTTACAGTAGAATTCATTTGTGTTACCACAGGGAACAATTGTGATCCTCACATCCAGACAATAATAAAATCTGAAAATGTTTCTCCTCCTCCTCATATCCACAATATTTTCATGCTGAAGCTTGCCCCAAACTAATCATCATTACTCTTTAGTTTGTTCTCCTGCCCATCTCCCTGATCACTCCTGCTCCTGTTTACTGCTTACTCCAGGCCAGCTTCCCTGCTTGCCTTTCCACCTAGTGCTGGAAATAAAATTTTTGGCATAAAAGTCTCAAAAGATTTGGCTATTCTCAGTCTCTTTATTTGCATGACTTTGTGTTTTTAATGTTATAGTTTCAGGGCAGTCAGTGACAGGCTTGAATGTTTGACCTCTCAGTCTCAAAAATAAACTGTTACTTAGCCATTTAAAAAGAAAGGCTTGTGGAAAAAAAAAGTAAATCCAAAATTCAAGTTACAAATACAATGAAAATCTGTTGATTCCAATTCTGCAAGTGCTTTACAATTTGCTGTCCTGTATAGTTTATTAACCTATTCACTGAAGCTAGCTACTAACTAATAGTTAACTAATTAAGTATAGCCAAACACAGCTTTGAGTTACATTCTTACCTTTTTATTAGCCTCATCTTTCTGTTTTAGAGTAAAACCTTGTCCATGGGAGGTAAACCAGAACTTTAGATCACAGCAGAGCTGTTCAGCTGCAATGGCAAAACAGCTGCTGGACAAGCTTAAAAGTATAACCCAGCTCTAGGGTTTGCTTTACGTTTACATTTACATTGAATTTACCATTTTACATACCAAAAAGGGTATTAAAAAGTTGTCTTAGGTCTGAAAACAGGTCTGTGACTTTTAGAGTGAAAGTGCTAAATGAATTATTAGTAGCATCTTGGTAATTTTCCATATTGAAAAAGCTCAACAGCTTGAAAAGAAGAACAATGCTGTTTGGTGCAGCTATGTTGACTTTGGTTTATCCTCAGACCTTCCCCAGACCATGCAAATTAGCAGGAGGGCTACTCAGATTAAGTTCATGCTATTTTCACGTCTGACAAAGAAGACAGACTATGTTTTTCCACTCCTGACACATGAAAAAAAAAAAAAAAAACCAAACCCATGGATTTTTTTAGTGGAAAAGATTTAAATTTGTGGAGGTTTTTGAATACCACTAAGGAATTAGCTTCCATCTATCCGTGACCTACTGTACATCAATTCAGAAGAGCAAAGTTCGACTAGGTGCCTTCTGCTCTCCTGTGTACTTGGTCTTTACTATTTCTTGAGTAAAAACCTACTACCTTCAAAATCTGAAATGCAACAAAGCAACAGTCTTCCAGGAGGCAGTTGTCTGCATGGTGTTCTGTGTGAGTTTATTAAACTAAATGCAAACACGTACATCAAGTTTGGGGAGTTATTTTCTGCAGCTAAATTGGTGTGTCTCCAGCAAATGCTGAGAATTTGAAGCTGGAGAATGGAGGATATAACCCTGTTTGTTAATGTAGTTTCACAGTGAAGGTGTTAGAATTAGTGAAGAAAGAAAGAGAGAGAGAAGATTGGGGAAAAGCTTCATCTATCTCCTTATTGCCTCCTGAGATAGATTGTTCAGAGCTAAAGGAACACTAGACGTGAACCAAATCTCCTGCTGTCCTATATAGCTTTTACAATCTCCTTTTTAATAACCCAAACACAGGGTAGTCAGACTATTAGACAAGCCATTCTTTTGAATTCTCTCTATAATGTGTATAGACATGATAAAAAAACAATTCTCATTAAAGCTGCCAATGCTGTTGCAAAAGCAGGTGGTTTAAAATGTTTCCCATACAAAGCAAAACACATTTACTGCGCATTACACACTGCTTAATAGGGAGTGTAAGATTATGCTGCTATGTTGTGTATAACACTGCATCTTAAATAATAGGATATTGTAAGTCATGTTGGAAATATGTTTGACATGAATATGGAAGATGCGATGATATGTACTGAGCAATTTGCAGAAGTGTTGGAACACAGCCTTGTGTGACAACCTCTGAGCTGAAGTAGTTGAAAATAGAATCTGGAGTTTGAGATTATACAGTCTCTGATCCTAACTGATTATTTTTCCAGGATATTGTTCAGTCAGCACGTGGATATATGAAAGATAAGATTTCTACTGTCCCATGGGAACAATTATAAATTAAGGATGGGAGGGATTGAGTGCATTCATCATGGATTTTCATTTTTCAATAGCGTCAGTAGTTTATAAGGAATGCAGGATTGGTCTGAAGTAAAAATTGTGATATACAGCTCCATCCCTAAACTGTCTGTTCATATTCTTTTCCAAACCTGTTTTGAAAAAAAAACACACCGAGGTCCAGTTATACTTCTGTGCAAATTCAGAGTTTGCCATTCACTTTAGTGGGACCAAATTTTGCTCCTTCGGTGATGTGAACATTTCACTCTGGAGGTGTTTTTCATCCGCCATCAGAAACTAGTGGAATAAGAAAACTGTCTAAAGGATGGTAATTCAGGTTATCATGAATAAGCACAGTAATTCATGTTATTCTCACAAATATGTTCCAGTTACTGTCTCAATGTTTTAATGAGCAGTTGTATTTTAAAATGAACAAAAAAAAGTTTGTATGTATTATAATCTGCTTTTAATTAAATAAAATGTATTTGAGCCTTCAGTATGCCTGTCTTAATTTCACAGTCTTCTGCTTTAAGGAATAATTATTTTTGTTTTGATAAATCAACGTGTGCAAACAAGGTGCAAATTGATTATGAGCTGATGAAGTTAAATAAAATGTTAACATAAACACTTATGTAATGGAGCCTGGCAGCAAGCTGCTTATTCTTAAAAAGGTGAATTTTAAAAATGTGTTTTCTGTGAGCCCTGTTTCTCCTGAAAAATTCTCTATAAATTCAACAGGTGACATTATAGATAATCCAGTAATCAGTGTTCCACCCGCCATTTCATGGACCCATAAACTACTGCAGTTTTACTTACATGACTCTAGCAGCTATTAATGTATGTAAATAACTTGTGAAACATCTAGTTATCACTCTGCTCATATTAGCTCTTTCATACTAATGATTTATTTTCATTTTCTCCAGGATATAGACCTGCGGCTAACTGGATTTGATTTATAAGAGGGGATTCTGCAGTAAATGGCTGCTCTCTTCATATTGCTACTATGGAAAACAGAATTGTCAATAGGATGTAGTCTGATAAATAGTGCTGAGTGAAGATGCAGCTTCAATAAGTGTGAAATCAATGGAAGACACTTACCGCATGAAAAGCCTTTTGAGATTTTTCTGACAGGCGCCTATTTAGGAAACTCGGTCTGTTTCCTTCGGTTGCCCTGTTTTTACACCAGTGGATACAAATCAGATTGCTTCACTGTAGTTACACAACTAATGTGGGACCATGGCCTTTCCAAGATCCATGTGGCTGAACTGTGTATGGAGAGCGATGGTAGTCCGCCTGCTACACATGGGATTGAATGCCACTTGTGCTGTTGGTATACTTGGATTTTTGCTTCACGCTGCAGCTGTGTCCTCCCAAAAATTGGATGATACCAACCCAGTGGTGACCACCAACTTTGGCAAGATAAGAGGGATTAAGAAGGAACTTAATAATGAAATTTTGGGGCCCGTTATTCAGTTTCTTGGGGTTCCGTATGCTGCCCCTCCAACAGGGGAGCGCCGCTTTCAACCTCCTGAGCCTCCGTCTCCCTGGGCAGATATCAAAAATACCACTCAGTTTGCTCCAGTGTGCCCCCAGAACATTATAGAAGGCAGGTTGCCTGAAGTCATGCTTCCCGTGTGGTTTACTAATAACTTGGATGTAGTTTCCACCTATGTACAAGATCAGAACGAAGACTGCCTCTATTTAAATATCTATGTCCCAACCGAGGATGGTGAGTTCATAGCAGGCGAAACAGGGAGATCTTTTTATTTCCCTGTTCCACGTTCTAACAATATTAATTCACGTGTACTGGTAGCATGCATGGCTTTCTTTGTTTGCATGCCAGCGTATTACATGTGTGCATGCTGCTTTTCTATGTATGCATCTGTCCTTGGTTTTTGTTGGTTTTATTGTCTTTTATTTTTTTTTCTTTCTGTCTACGCTCATTTTTTTTTCTCCCACAGCACGTGTATTTTTAGGTCAAAGTTGGTACCTAATTCTCATTGCCACCCACTGACTTCTGGAAAGATGCATCAACATCTTATCCATTGCATGTGCAGGCACAACAAGTTGAGACTCTTCCGCACCTAATGAAGCAGGTCATATTTAAGTTAGATAGTGGTGTTGCATGCTCCTACTGTCTGTGACGGAGCTCCATGTTATTTTCTAGTCTTCTATTCATTTTTCAGTCAAAAGAATATCCAAGGAATGTGCCAGAAAACCCGGCAAGAAAATTTGTAGAAAAGGAGGTATGTATAAAGTGGACCAAAAAAAAAAAAAAAAGTAAAAAATACGGGGGAAAGATCAAAACCTTGCAAAGGAAGAATGAATAATACAGCTGAAAGAGGCTGTTTGGCTGATGCTGTGAAGTGAACTGTTAGGGACTGCCTTGTCCTAATGAAGCCAGAAAGGTATTTCAAGAGAGGACCGTGTAAAGCAGATGGGAAGATAACATTTGTAAATCCTGAACTCAGTTGCACCTGATCGTTTCTCTTGCAGTATCTCACGCTGACCTTATTGGCAGCTTCTCTGTCTTGGCCTCGTGGTTTAGAGGAGTGTCAGTCACTCATATGTAGTAGATACGGTGTGTTGGTTATGTGTGCATAGGAGGTAGCTTGTATGCCTGGAGCCTGGTACTACTGAATTTGCTGGCACAGCTCCACAGCTCTATATTCCAGTGGTGGAGCATAACGGCTGGGAAAGCAGAGCTGGAAATCCACATTGACTTTCTGTGTGATACACCTTGTTCTCTTGGAGCAGTGTTAACTTTCCTGAAATGTAGATGTGAAGCACTTTTTTTCGTTTACATGTTTCTAAAAGTGAGCGTTGATTTCCTTTATTATGTGATTACAGCTCTCTTTGTAAAGCTGAAAATCTCTTAATAGGGGTG
>NW_010101160.1:12747-40343 GCF_000699245.1 Pterocles gutturalis
GTGACATGGTACTTTGGAAACTAGGCTGCTTTTGGAAGCTTTGGAAACTTGGCTTCTACCCTTTTTGTGTTAGTGTGGGAGAATTTGCAGATTTCTTTGTGAACATTTGCAAATTCCCAAAGCAATTGGTGCGTGATACAGAAGGTATATTTTGGTACTAGTTTTAGGTTCTAATTTTGTACTACTTTACATGCTTGGCTTACATCAAATTGTTTTTCTTTATGGTTTTCTTTTAACAAGTATGTCATTTAATAACTGGACTACAGTTGAATCTAAAATACTTTTTAGGGTAAACAAAGAGTAGTGTGGACGTACATGGTTGCCTGTTAGCTGTAATCCATATTTTTTATATCAGTTGCTATGTTTCCCTATCATTCCAGAAGAAATACATTTTAGGAAATTGTTATAGGAGGAAATTGTTTAGAGTTGGACAAAGTTCAACTCTGTAAACTCTGCTAGGTTTTTAAGGCGATATCTAGGCATCTAAGTGAAGGTGGCCTTATTTTCCCAAGGTTTTTTCTCTTACAGCTCCCACTGACTGTTAGCTGTACCTAGTTGTTAATTGTAGTTGCTCAATGTATGCTTTTTTAGACGTCTAATTCCACTTTCAGTGACTTAAGGCGATTTGTTTTTAAAGTATCAGGCTTTGAGGCAGCTTCTGATGTTTTCTATTAGGGAATTTTTGCTTAGTGCTGTAAAAATGTAATTGTTTAAGATGGATTCCCAAAGTTGGAGACAAAGCTAATCAGGGTACGGTGAGCAACGTCACCTCTTCACACATCATTCGAGTTAGAATAACTGCTGTCATTTATATGCATTCAATTAATGTGCAGTGCTGCAGCAGTTATTACGCAGTTCATCAAGCGTGTGTAATTAGCTGAGCAACTTTCACTTCCTATCACCCAGACGCTGATTCACAAAGTCATAAATAAAGATGCAGATCTCCATCATTGTTCTCAGAAAGCATCTTTTCCTATGAGAGGATGTTAAAAAAAAATAAATCGGAAAAATAAGAAAAATAAAGGGAGGGAGAGGCCAGTAGATGAGAAAGTCATATTTATTGTCCTGTGAGCCGGAAGGAGAGTAAAGAGAGAGTTATTTGAAATTCAGTAGGTACCTTTCCAGTTAAATTCATTGCACACACAGAACAATAAAAAGCAGCAGCAGCAGCCTACCTTTCCCGTTGACAAATGCAGAGGACTCCTGAATACCTTCAGCCTGGGCAGTTGTCATAGCTGTAGTAATCTCTGTTCTCTGAGTAACTCCTGCTCTACTCACCTGGATATAATTTAAGATTATCCTTGGTCTGGATTGCCCCCATACCTAGTAGTAAAAGGAATCCTGTTGTAGAATAAAGTTGCAATAGAGTCACAGAAGCTTAGCAGCAACAGCAGCTTGGAAATAGCATTGGCTTTCTGTGAGAAAGAGGAAAAGCCCAATTTTGTCTCTTTTACTGGATTTTTAGGTTGCAGTCGTTTTGTTACTTTTAGTGATGAAAATCACTGCAAAGAGAAAATAAGAAAATAAGGCAGACTTTTACACCATCATTTTAATTAATAAAGGATATATAAACTCAACGTGACTGAAGCAACAACCGTATGCTATCTTGTATATTGTTTGATTCTTTCTTATTACATGAAGAAGATTGAATTAGATAAATAAATTAATATCTATAGTTAATTGTCAGCTGAGGGACATGAGAAAATTTTGAAGAACAGAGACTAATCTGATGAAGATAGATGCAAAAATGAAAGGAATTCTGTCCATGAGTCATGCTAGAGATGGTAATGGGCGTTATAACCATGCCCAGCTTTTGTTGGATATGGATATGCACGCTGCAGAGACTATGGAATGATAGGCTGGAGCTGGGTGAAAAGGGATGAGACAATACGGCATGCTTTTTGATAAATATGGATGCCAATATTTCAGTATACTTCATCTTCAGTTTACTGATTCAAGAGATAAAAGAAAAATTATGTGTTTTCGTGTCCTTTGGTTCAGGTACATGAACATTAGAGCTTATAATTCTGTAATGGGTATGCATATAAGCAGAAACCTCTCAGTTTGCTAGGGCTGGTTTTAGAAAATCTGTGCAAAGGCATCTGATTAATTTTGTGTTGGGTTTTTTAGAGCTTAGACTCCATAATTCTAAATTTTAATAGAACCTAGGTTATATTGTGGACAACTCCATTTTACTGGCTGCTATTAATTCTATTGTTGTTTATGTGGTGGTATTTCCTGAATTTCCTGAAAAACTTTTGCATCATTTGCACTCTTTTACTTTATATTCAAAGCACAAATCTTTTATTTGTGATCCAGAATGACAGGGTAACTTCTTATCTTTTAGGAGGACTGTACATCCTGCTTTATTTTTAGTACTCTATATTAATAATTTCTTTGTATTGCAACAGTTTGCATCACGAATTTCCTACTTTAATGGCAACTACAAAAAAAAGAAACTTTGAAAATGCTCACAAATACAGCCACTAAGAGAAACCCCAAGTCTTGTGTGTTCTGCACTTGGGATGGTAGTATGCTCTTTCTTATAAACCTGTGCCTGAATGTGAAAATGTGGAGGTGTAGTTTTTGTAGGGAATGTGATAGATACTCACTGTCGTGGAACTAGACATATGCAGTTTTGGATGCATTAGTATTTGTAGGAGAATTGGAAGTAGAATAAGAAGTAACTTGATCCTTACTTTTATGTGGATAAGAAACCGCCCAACATCAGTGACTTCTTCACATGTGGATTCTGTTTCTTATTCTAGTCGGTGCAGTGAATAAATTTTAAATGCAAAGAATCATGATCTGAACTACCTCATTTGAGAGTGCAGGATTAGACAGCTCTATTAATATTTATGCCTCCTAATGGGCTACTTGATTTTCAGAGCAAAGCTCCCAACACCATACTTTCTGGGTTATGGCTCTGGTTACTATGGATGCGTAGGAACATATATACAAACATACAAATACATTATTGGAAATGAAACACAAATCACAATGCTATAATATCCTGCTTTGACCAGTCATTATTTTTGATAGAGAATATGTTACATCAGTTGTGATTTGTAAATGGCACAGATAACTTTAAGGCTTTTAGGCTTAGAAATATGAAATATTTTTTACAAACCTAAGCAGAAAAGAGTCCAATGTAGCCTGTTGCCCCATGTTTCTGTTGGGAATTAATGCAACATGTACAGTTCCCATGGACTTAATTAAATTAACTTTCTGTATACCTGTTTCAGCTCTGAAACCAACTTGAAAATGACAAGTTGAGACCTGTTAAAACGTGTATTTCCACTGGCAAAATTTGTCAGTTGATTATCAGATTCTTTTTTCTAAATATGTGATGTAGAAAATAATATCAAAGAAACAGGCTTGTAGATGGTATATTGTCAAAAATGATTGAAATATTCTTTCTGCATGGCAATATAAGTGAAAAGTATGAAATCTAAGGTGTGAGCTTCCATCACTGTAGACTGAGCTATGTCAAAATATGTTGCATTGCCAGTAGGCTGAATGCATGTGCTTGCAGACCATTCCCAGGGCTCCTGGTGAGCTGAGAGTGAGTGCCAAAGCCCACAGAGCTACCTTAGTGCATATTTTGGTGTATATAAACCCTTACAAAGGCTGTGTATCTTCATTAGCCACTTTGAAAATTCACAGTGAATTATTTGCCTGTAGTATATTTGTGTCAGTAGTTGCCTGCACACATTTGAAGTTTTGCCCCATTCACCCTTGCTGGCTGCTGGCTGAAGAGCCCTTGTCCTCATTCAGGCCTCGTGAGGCCAAAAGTCATCCCTGTGGTACCGGCAGGCACAAATGTAGTCCATAGTCCTGAATTCTAGTGCTGTGCATTAAGACACCAAGATTGTTCTATTTTTCTCTTCCTTTTTGAAGCACCGTATTCCTGTTTTTCATTCCTCAGATAGCAACCACTGCAGCATTTCCTATTATACTGGTAATACATGGAAGAAGATAATGAAGCAAACATTGTCTTGTACAGACCTTTTCATCCTTTCACAATCTAAAGCTGTTAGTGTCAGTTAGCAGCATTTTTCAAAGATGTGCAATAGGTTTATGTCATATATGAAGTAAAAGAAAATGCTTAAACTCTGGTGTACTTTCTACAGTCCTCTTTCTGGGTGAGCCAATGCTTGACAATAGGAGATTTTGCAAACTGCATTTTAAGACTCCAGTCATCTTAAATGCTATCAACACTGGTCAAAGTCCTTTGTAAATGTCTGGTTCTTCAGGCTCTGAGCTCTTGCTGACCACACAGCTGTCCTGCTGTCATTGCTTTGTTCATACACCTTGACACTGCTTATAGCTCTAACAGGTCTTACGTTCTGATCTAATTCCATTCCTTGTCCGTTATTTTACTGCTTGCTTTTCATTTTCTGCATCCTCCCACACACAGGCTAAAATAGGACTGTTACCCTGATAATACTAAGTCGGATAAAACTGGTTTGTGCGTCTTCCCCTGGCCTTTCTCGGGTTGGACCAGTTGTACTCAGTACACAACTGTGAGATGGTTTTCCTTTCAATCTGCTATTTTCGAATTTATCATTTTAATCCAGAATAGACAAATATTATAAATAATAGCTACATAAGTATATTTGTACATTTTCAGGAGGAACATTTGAGTAAATAATACAACTTTTGGGTAACTGTTATTTTCCTCTTGCTTTTTTAGTCATTTTTCCCCTGTATTGTATGATTATTCCTTTGCTCTTCTCTGTGTTCATGCTCTTCATTTCTTTGTTTCCTTATAATACACATGGACACAAATATTTTTAGTATTCTTTGCATATTTTTTGAAGCTTGAAACATGATGCTTACACATGTCAAACCGTTCTTCAGGGTCCTCTCAATTATAATGTTAATAATCTGCTTATAACTTGCATATTGCTCCAGTATAATTTCAATATTTTTTCAAATTATTTTCATTTGTAATTCTTTAGCCCTTTTCATTTTTACTTAATGTCATCAAATTTACATGTCTTCTCTACTTTAATATTGTATAATATTTTTGATTATGCTCTGCGTTCAGAACCCAGCTACTTTAATGAGCTTAACATAAATGAGATTTGTTTTTGGGATCTCAAACCATTTCCTTGTGTTTTAATATAAATATCTCTTCTTTTACTTTCTCATGCTTGTAATAATGAAGATTTATCCTAAAAAGAAGCAGCACTGAACAATACAAGGCTAAGAGAAGCGGGACAAAGCGAACTTTAAGCCATGTGTGCGCCTATTCAACGCATTGCTGGGACCAGAGTAGTCCCTGGCTGGAGTCAGAGATTGCAAGACATGTGGGAACGACGTAGTGCAGGGGCTGCAGCTGATTTTCCCTTCCAGAGTTTTGCCAAAGCATTTTGAAACACTTCGGTAGCAACAGTAAATTATGTGGCTAATTCCTCTGCTATGGGAATTCTTTTAATGTCCCTTTATGTTATCAGAGCAGTAATCCGAACCTGCCCTGGTAGAGTTTTCCATATGCTTTTTTATTGAGGGTGGCTTTTGCCTGATCTGTTCATACTAATAGTACGGTAAATCCATAGTAACTTTAGTCTTAGGAATGTGTTTGAAGAGAAGGAAAACTACCTGGCTGAAGAATTTTTTGTTCTTCAGCTCTCAGAGCTCTGGAAGAAGTACTTTGTTTCAGTACTTTACTGAAATACCATTGTCTTGTAAAGGTCTGTCCACCAAGGGGGATGGAGGGAGAATGAATCCTCTGCTGTGTTTCTGTGTCAGCAGGGGTACAGTCAGTAGATCTGACCAAAGAGACACATGTTGGGAGAAGATCGTAGCCAGTGGGACTGGTAAGCTTTAGCAGCAGCTGTGCTGGAGTGCTGTGCCCTGAAGGGAGCCTCCCAGTCCCTCAGCAGCTGCCAGGGCTCCTCCACACCAGCATTTTGGCTGGGATAGAGTTAACTTTTTTCATAGTGGCTAGTATGAGGCTGTGTTTTTGTATTTGTGCAGAGACCAACCTTGTTAACACACTGATGTTTTAGTTGTCGCCAGGCAATCTTTACATTAAGCCAAGGACTTGTTCAGCTTCTCACGCTGCCCCTGCCCTCCCAGCTTCTGCTCTACAAGAAGCCGAGAGGAGGCACAGCCGGGACAGCTGACCCAAACTGGCCAAAGGGATATTCCATACCATAAACCGTCGTGCTCAGTATATAAGCTAGGGGACTTGGCCAGGGGACATGATCACTTCTCAGGGACTGGCTGGACATTGGTCAGCAGGTGGTGAGCGAATGCATTGCTTGTTTTTCTTATGTTTTATTTTTGTTATTTTCCTTTCACTGCAAGTAATTGTATTATTAGTATTATTATTTTATTTCAGTCACTAAACTGTTCTTATCTCAGACCATGAGTTTTCGTATGTTTTTCCTCCAATTCTCTCCTTCATCTCATTGGGTCTGGGGCAAGTGAGTGAGCGGCTGCGTGGTGCTTTTGCTGGCTGGGGTTAAACTATGACAGGCAAAATCTATAGGCAGGAGACAGCCACTTATTATTTGTATTTGTTTTCTGGAAAGCATCCATTTGTTAAATTTAATCCTTTTTGTAAAGGCCTTCTTTAATTATTAGCTGAAATTCGGGTATTTATGTAATTACCATAATTATATCTACACATCTAGTGTACTTGCAATTATTTCATTAAAAATTGTAGTTATTATACAATTATAGGGGATAATGACGTCCTTGTAACATGTTGCAGAAGCCCTTATTAAATGGTGGCATAAATGAATTGGAAGTGATTTTGAAGTTTGTAATATTGTTTTATCAGAAATATCAGAAGTGATTCATCCACATTATGAACTGGCAGTAAAACCCCTCCAAAGTTGTTTTGAGAAAAGATTTCACAGAGCTCATGGAACACTATTTGTCTCTATTCCCTTTCTGTCTTTACTTTCTGTTCTCTGTATTCTTACACCTAAAAACTGCAGATTTCTAATGGAAGGGTGCATTTTGTAAGAAGATGATTGCACAGCTTGCTGAATCTTTCTAGAAGGCTCAGCTCAGAGCAAATAGGATCTACATGCAAACACAGTCTGTACTTACACATCCTCCTTCTGTACAGAGGGAAAAACCTATCCACTGGTTGGTTCCAGGTGACTATATAAGTCAGGTTAAATAAGGAATATAAGAAGGTTTCCATTATGTGATGATCTGCTTGCATATTGGAATATCCAAATAGCACAACTCCAGGTATTGGGAAAAGAAAAAAAAAATCTGTTTGTAGCACAGATTCGTGTGATGCTCCAAGCACAAGAGGTGAACTAAGCAGCGTGAATACAGAGGAATCCTATGGAGGAGCATGTCCCTTTCTCTCCTTCAGAGTGGGTGGAGAATGATGGGCAAGGATAACATATGCCAGCATTTACCAAAACCTCAGGATCACAGATTTCTTATCCTCTTTCATGTCAACCTTCTGTAGTGTACAGATGATCTCTCTTCTTTCCCTTTAGTTAATTTTAAAAGTCACTGAAAATGGCAGTAAGGCATAAATAATGTTTAGGCTTATTTTATAATTCTTGTTTTTTAAATCTGACATGGTGCGTTCTTAAGTAATGGGTGTATTAACAGTGTACTTATGGCATGACTGGCAACCATGCAGCCACCCTTACCATGACATCCGCTTCGGTTTTGCTTCTAAAGACAGCACCCCACTGTTGGGCTCAGGCTCTGGGCAGACAGGAGCTATTTACAACCCAGCTGGAGGGGCCTCCCATCCCTCCTGCACTTGGCTGCTTACCTCCCACCTACCAGCTGGGGCTCCTCCTCCAGTCTTTGCTCCCAGTTTTGTTAGGGGAATGACTCATGCACATTCTTCCCAGTTACTTCAGATGCGTTCAGGCAGGTTAGACAAACCTTCTGTTTAATTCCCTTAATCCACGTCAGACCATTTTTGCTCAAGCCTAAGAAGGGTTTGCAGGATCTACTCTAATGAGGAATTTTAATGTCCTGCAAAAGGAGGGAAACAAAGCTCCAAGAGGCAGGAGATCCTGGAGGTGGCAATAATGTCTTATCATGCCCCAAGCTGAAGGAAGACCATCTATGGCCTGAAGAAGAGCTCCATGGTTGTACCATCTTATGTCAAGCTTCCTTGCTGAGGCAGCCAACACAAGAACCGATTTGCTCATATCGTTGTGATGCTCTTCAAAGGACTGGCTGACTTTTCACCAGGAGCTGAGCACCACCATTGTTGTCAAGCTCTTCCAGTGGGCTGGCAGGGATGTTTTTAGTTTCTGCCAACACTACTCTTTGCTTTTCAGTCTTTAATATATTAGTATTAAGTTAGTGAATAGTCAAATGGAACATGCCATGCAGCAGCTGGATCTAGCTGAAGCAATGAGAATTTAGTCTGTGAGAATCCTCATTCCCAGAGCAATATTTTTAACAAGATGGACCCAGTGGTAAGGGAATAGGAAACATGCATTTATCTATGTATATGTGTATACCTATACAGTCATAAACAGATTTGAAAGCTCAAAGGAAAGCTAGTACAATTTGTCTTGATTGCAAAACTGATACTGATTTGTATGTTTTTATATTTATTTGAAAGTGCCAAAAGGAAATTGGAATTTTTTTTTTTAAATCTGAACTTAGTTGTGGAAGGCCAGATCTAAGATACTTACGTGAGCCAAACAGAAGATTTTGCACATTTACCTACTCCAAGGCTGATTTCGTTAATGATAGTGCCTCATGATCTATATAGCACTTTGGATGCATGAAATATGGCTGTATATGGCTGTTGTAGAGGCAGGTTTATTTCAAGAAATTTCACAAGAAATCATCAGGCTGTAAACCTACATTTTTAAGATCTTAGCATCATAAACAGGGAAAGGACTAAACTCAGACCAACCAGCTCTCCGTATGAGTCATTAACAGCTGTGCTATATGGAACAGGAAAGAGAATTAAGTTTGTTTTCTTCGCTTTTCAGCTATTAACTGAGCCATTCGTTAATGACAAATGGATTACTTTTGCTGGAAACAATAACTTTTGAAAAAAAAATAATTGCTGTACTTAAGTGCTGAAGCACCTGCAGTGTCTTTTATGTGAACCCTCCACAGAAGAAGTCTCACATAAAGTAAGAAACAAAAGATGCATCGATTGTCTTTTCTTTAAAGAGCCATGAAACCCTTGATTAAATGGCAATTCTTGAAGTGTTGCAGTTCAAGTGTTGAGGGTATTACCTGGCCAGGAGCACATTATGATACCAGAGCATGGCAAACGGGTGCTTGAGTTTTATAGAGACATGGATGATCACTGAAGAGGTCACAGGGAAATTCCCCCCTCTCCATCCTGAATCTGGGCCTGTTAGCAGCCATCCCTTCTGCGTGCATTACATTCTCTGTCGTTCACATGTGAAAAGAGAACATTGCCCCTTGAACTGTGAAACACAGTCATGTGTTTTTGACAGGCTGATTTCGCTTCTGCTCCTGACATCTTTGAAAGATGGCTGCTGGGACGCGGGGAGGCAGGAGAGGGACGTTGGCTGGCGGAGGGGAGCTGGGAGACAGAAGATGAGCTGAAAGAAGCAGGAAGGGGATTTGACAGCCAAGAAGGCTCCTGACACACACGTCGAAGCAGGTGTACGCTGCCAGGCAGCCTGCAAACCAAGCAGGGAAATAGGATTAAAAAAAAAAGGCAAAATAATGCCAAGAAGAAGGCACTGCACGGTTCCACCCTGCAGTTTTAAGTGGCAGAAGCTATCTTTCTCTCCAGAATTTGCTAACATATATTATTTGCTGTTTTTCTGCCCAAAGCTTTGACATAGTAAACTACAAGCTAGTTTGGCTGAGTTATCAGCACAACAAACGAGAAAGGAAGAACTGAAGGATTTCCCAGAAATGCTCCGAATCCCTTCCCTGCTTGATATTTGCACCATGCAAGTGGTCTGGCTGCCGCCCCCCCCCAGCACCTGGTCATGTGTTAGAGGACAAGTCACAAAATAGGTTTGACCTGAGGTAGAGCAAAAGCTAGCCCTTAATATTGCTCAATTAAAAATAGATGAACTCCGCAGGAAGTTGGATTTTGGCCTGTTTTTTGAATTATGAATATTCTTCAAAATGCTGTCACTTCCTTAAAGAAATACAGTGGTTTCTTTTGAATGTTAAGTGACTTTGGGTTGAAATTCTGTGTGAGTGATTATCTGGCTCAGTGAATCCTGTTGTTATTATTAGCCATTTTGGGTGTTAACCTCTTCACTGCTGAAATCTCCAAGTGCAGTGTGCCATTGTACCGGCACTCAGGAACCAGAAAGGTTAAGAAGCCATTGAAACCCATTCAGGAAATGTCATAATTTTCAGGCTGATGAAGTGCTAGCCTGGAAGAGAACAAAGAAACGATAATAATAATTACATTTGCTTTATGCTTGCGAAGAAGACAGTTTGAAGGAGAGGGGGCCATAGACAGTAGCTCATTTTTGGTTCTGCCCCCATTAGTTATGTCACATTCCCGCTTTCCTTCTGTAACCCCAGAAATGTGCTGTTTAAATGGAGCTGGGTTGCAGGATGGTTTGACACAAAGCCGAACGTCCCTTTCCTGCCATTCTGGACCTCGCTCGCCTTTTCCCGTTCTCTCCTTCCTCCCCCCCCCAGCTAAGCAGCATCTGTCCCTCTCCCTCTGGTGAACTTGTGTGACTCTATTTCAAGTATAGATTTAGTTATTAAATCTGGAGATAAAGTATGGATCTGTTCTACTAATCAGATGCTACAGTGATTAGAACCATAGAAGTACTTGGAGAGATCAATTAGATTAGATTATCAAATCATTATAGGCAAACTCTTAAAGCAATAGAAAGTAATCTTGTGTCACTGTATTTCTTTAGAGAATATTTATACTCTCTTATTGTTTGTTTGCCTCTGTTCTATTTGCATGTGTTAAGACCGCATTGGCACTGAGCCTCACGCTCAGGACTGGGCAGGAGGACAGAATAAACCAATTTCTGTGGTGAAACTCTCTCTGTAATGCTCGTCTTAGGCTAAAACACATTATTGCTTGTACTCTAGGTGAAAAAATACGTGCACATGGAAATCTTACTTTATAAAGCAATCGGGCAGTTTCTTGGGGGAACTCATTTCAGACCTCTGGGGTTAGGCAGGAAGCCTTCTGTTCTTTTGTCAGCCTTTTATTATCTCTCTTATCTCATTCTGTGTTTATTATTTTGACTGTGGAATCCTATTTTGACTACTTTTATTGCATAAACCCAGTGTTGTGAGCCAACACTAGATAATTCAGATAAAGGTTTGTGATTTATTCTTTAGTAGTTTGTTTTCAAGGTTCCTGTGAAAATGGTTTGCCACTGTATAATAGCCATTCGTGTCACTCCTAAGCCTTGCAGTTGTGCTCTCTGCCGCCTGCAGTGTCATTTTCTTAACATGTACATGAGCTTTTCTTTATTAATATATATTTTAGTAAGTAGTCCAGCTAATGCTAAGGTACTGTTTTCATGAGAGAATTGGCAGAATAGTACACATCAAAGGCAACAATTAGCGTATTTTCATTTGACTTGTTCAGCCCATTAGGTTGTTAAATTTTGCATAGAAAATCATTAACATGTTTAATTTGGGAAGGAAGCTCTTGGAAGGGGAGTTGTGGACGTAAATCAATCAGTGAGGAGGTTCTTGTGCAGTATTACAACAGCAGCTAGAGCTGTGAAATAGCATGAAATATTTTCCCATATTATTAACTGTAAATGCAAAGAGGTGGTAAAACTGCAGGATTATCACTGTTTTAGGAGTTAACAAAGAAGCTTCTGACAGCTTTGTCTAATATTAAAATCTAGAGCAAGATAGCATCATATTCTTTTCTTACAGAACACTGCCATTCAGGGTTGTGGTTGCTACTCTTTTTTAAATGAAGGTGAAGGACATCTGAATCAGGCTTGACATCACGTAGTTCATGATGAGTTTTTTTTTCTTTCCCCAAAAACTAGTTCAAGAACTGTTGCATTGTAAGTGTGTTGTGCGTGTTGGCTGCACTTCACAATGAGCTGAAGTTCGAAAAGTGACAGAAAAACCTGCGAAGTGCCTTTTTTCCTCCTCTTTATTGGGAGCATGTGACCTGACATTCTGGCAGTTTAGAAACAGTTATCTGGTATTAAATACATTCAGAAAGGTTTGGATTTTGACCAACTAAAGTCAGAGAGGAAAGGTCAGAAATCAACACCAAAATAGAACAAATATTAACTAAAGATTCCATCGTACAGCAGCTAATCAGGGCTTTTGTGTCCTGCTGTGCCAATATCTATTCAGAAGCTAGTCATTATGTCTCTGTTCTAAAAGAGAACTAATTTTGAAGACTTCACTGCACTAAAATCAAGTAATTTACTGCCCTTTTTTACTGTGTTTTTATGATGTTTTGTCTGATTAAACATTCAGTGCTAGACATAGTGGCTTCTGGTTTTGTCCCTGCACTTTTCGGGTTCAAATTTCTTTGAGTGCAGTCACTGTTCTTTGGTGCCAAAGTACTTGATTGCCTTCATAAACTAGGATATTTAACAGCAAAACTGACATAAGCATCACGATTACATTATTGATTATTTTGAAGGCACAAAGATCCATAAAGACCTTTCCTTTGTGTTCCAGTGAAAAGCACCTGTACCCACTTGCACTCAGTGGGTAAATTTGTAGCCACAGAAAAGTCAGTCATGAAATTCAAATCAGGTTTTACAAGACCAGGCCCAAATTCCCATCTCTAAAAGATGAACAGACATAAGCTTAGAGATGGATACAGGAGATTTGGATGTTTGGTAGATTTTGACAATTTTGCCTGAGATACATTAATATCTTTTCTCTTTGTTTGTTTTGTTTTTTCTCCAGTCTTATTTTCTTGAAATAGTTTAATACCTGTCTTGTATCATAGACTCTCCTATAATGACAAATCACTTTTACCTTTTTTTCCTGTACTTTTTTCTGTTTCCTGCTCTCATAGTCTTATTGTGTCTGATTTGTCTTTATTTCATGTTTCCACCTCCAGTTTGTTGGGGTTTTTTTGTTTGTTTGTTTGTTTTTAATTTTAGGAACATTTACTACCTCTTTAGGGCTACAAATTCACGAGCTATTCATTTGCCAATATACCCTCTACTTTTTTCCTTTATACTGAAGATGGAGAAACTAGGACAAAAGAAAGGTCTTTTGCAAAGTCAGGCACAGAGAAGGAAAGAGACTGCATGTCGTTGCGGAGCTGAAATGAAAACATCCCATTCTTTTTATCGCATGTTTATTTTTTTGGGCCAGGCTGTTTATGATCCTTCTGGGCTGCTTTTATGGTTCATGTAGCTGAAGCAATGCTTCTTGTCTTTAATTCCTGCACAACTTAATCCTGATCTTTCCTAAGTGCAAGTATTTGTCAGCCAGTTACCCCCCATAGGGGTGAGACTCAGGTCTCATCTTTGCCTGTGAAATGTTTTCTGCCTCCCACTCCTCTTGCTGCCTTACAGCCTCCAAATAGGGAAAAAGAAAGAGTTGCTGCAGCTTTTATTAATTATTTACGTGCTGTTATCAAACATTCCTAGAGTGCTGTAAATTCACAGGCTTCAGTACAAACTTAGAGAAAACAAGTTCCCCGCTCTAGAGAATTTACAGTGAAGAAAAGACAACAGAGGTGAAGATATAAAGCCAGTGGCTGCAGTAAAGTAGTGCAGAATACAGGAGTTTTGATAAGAAGGGATTGCTGTAATACATGGCATGAAGGAGAAGGAGAGCAAGAGTGCCTGGGTGCGTGCATGGAGTGCCCGAAGAGGAGAAAGAGGCAGCAGTAAAAGCCAGTAACAAATAGCGTACAGGGATTACAAGGAAAGGAAAAGGATTGACCTGATTTGTGTGTTTACCACTCAGCGTCTTAACGGTGCTCTTTCAGCCCCTGAATATAATCATTTAACTCGATGGGTGGCAGAGGCAAGCGCGTGTTTCAAATGGAGACCAACGTGATCGCACAGGTCTCTCTCCCTGCCATGGGCAGCTCATGTGTGTGCCAGTTAGCGACCGTTTCCAAAAGTCGAGTGAAACAATGGAAGTGGCTCCTTCAGAGGGATTAATGACACATTCAGCCCTGAGCACAGGGATTTCCTTGGACCTGTGAGAGTAGCCACTGTATTTCTGTCCCTCCCAGGGCAGCAGTGTGATGGCAAAGCGCTGCAGCAGATGCCCACTGAAGCGGTTTTTCAAACTCAGTCCCTAACCTCATGTAGAGTCATTATCACTTTCTCCTGGTTTTTTTTTTTTTTTCTAATATGATTTTATTTTTAGATGCATGAAAGGATGAACACAAAGAATAAAACTGTATCTAAACAACACAGAGTCACCAGAGGTGAATAGGCTGGACTTAGCTTACAGAAATCCACAGATGCTGACGTTATTTTCCAGTGACTTTGTGATGGCATTAAGCATTGTGTGGCAGTGTATGTTGTGTGGCAGTGTGCAGCTGTCCCATGTGCTACAACTGCTGCTACAGTGATCGCTTGCAATAATGGAATATTAAATGGCATAATCTATTATGGAATAGTCAGCCATAGCATTAAAAAATACCTGTTAAAATAATACAAATTGTTGCCTAGAAAAAATAATGTGTCTGGGTGTGACACTGTCTCACCTTGTTCTCCTCAGTGCAAAGGGCTGCTCTAAATCACTTCTGACCAAGTTACTTGAGCATCACTTCGTTTCTGATCCAATGCTGTTCATTGTACTGAAGAGCTGCAGAGTATATTCCGAAACTCAATCTGCACATATTTAATGCCCTCACTTAAGCATGCTCCTAAGGAGAGCGGTTGTGGAACATGGGGCTTATCCTGGGCTAGTTCAAGGTAGTCATTAATTTAAAGACTTGCTTGGTGGCAAACTTGCCATTTACTGTTATAGGAGCAAGATTTGTCTCAGTTAGCTGCAACTGGAAGGATGACTCCTAGGGACCATAAAGCCCCTGGATGTTGCTTTGGCAATTTGAAGTGGTTGTAAAATGTCTGTAAGTCTAGTTATAGAGTTAGTGCAAAATAGGCGTAATTGTAGTCACTGTATGAATTCTGAGCAAGATGAATATTTATATGGTTGTGTGATTTCCCCTTAAGCTAAAAAGATGTTGCTGTTGGCCTTCTCTGCTTGCAGTTGCATTTATTTGCTCATTTACTGTAACTTTCTTTTCACTACCTTTAAGAGGGAACATTTTAAGGTACAGGTGTGGAGTGTATGCATCTAAGCCTGTGGACAAAAAGATCAGCCAAAAGCTATACAAGGGAATGAATACATAATCAGCAACCTTGTACTTGCCTGTTATAACAAAATGGCACTAAAGAACAGAACATTTGACTGTAATGAAAGTTGCAGTTACTTCCCTGCTGGGGCAGCAATCCTCTCGAGGCTGTCATCTATTGCAACTTGAGCGATTGCTAATTGCTTTTATGAAAGCATCAGCTTCCAATATATTTTTAGTATGTCACCTGTACAGCTGTGTATTTGCATGTATTTAGAAAGGCATTCATGCAACACTGAAAAAATTAGGAAACAATCCTATAAAAATGAGGTTCCCATTCTAAGTTGTAGCATTAAACATGCTGAAGCTGTGGAACAAGCTGTGTCGTACCTATCGTGCTCTCCGTTCGGAAAAGTGGGGAAAATGCAGTGTTTTGCTAACTAGGAACACTGCCCACACCTCCTTTTGATCTTCTGGGTTTGCACCTGGCACTGATGAAATGCAGCTCCACAGAGGAAGTTCTCCTTATTTATTCGCTGCGTTTGGTGTGAGACTTCACAGATCCAGCAACTCGCCTGAAGTGCTGACTGTTCCAGCAGATGTTAACTGCTTAGTGGTTTTATAGGAAGAGCTGATCTCCCTGATAACTGACTTTACTGAAAGTGGAGAGGGCCTTCACACCACCACATGTGGGGTTCACCTTGAGCTTTGCAAAAATTCAGATTTGGATCCAGACTGTCTGGCTTGAGCCAATGCCTCCTTCAAAGAAGAGAACATTAAAATGACCCTCATGTCTGTCTTGGAGTCATCACGTCATTTGTTCTGGCAGCAGATGCGACAAAATTATTGTACTTATTTTAAGTTTTCTATGTTATCTTAACGGCCCAGAAATTTTTTAAAGGAGGTTTCAATTGTGTGGAATACAGCGACAACTGCATTAATGCTGGCGTTTCTGTGAGCATGGCTTTTCAATATCCATACTCATTTTATGGTCTGTGGTAGGCAGGGTTGAACTGCTTTATTGTCTTGCTCTCTTTTAGTGAATCAGAGTAATTTCTCACAGTAATAAAACAGAGACCTGAATTAGCAAAAATCTAACTGATTTTATCTTGCTGCCAGTCTGATGTAATACAGATTCTGATGTGATCTTCCCCTCCTTTTTTGGGAATAGTGAAAAAACACACTCACTGATTAAAAAACTTAGTTTAGTTTATTAAAAAAAAAAAGGTAAAAAAAGAGAATATCTTTCAGGCATTTTCCACTTTTGTTTTATTGGTTTCCACAATTAAAATTGTTTGCAATTTTTAAAGTGAATATGTTGCTGATATGACTTTGCGTTCTTGGATACATCTGTGTCTTTCTCCGTATGGCGGTGCCTGTAGTGGTAAAACTCTGCTCCAAGTACAGTATAGCAGCTAAAAACTCTGGTAACTAACAGTTGTGGGAGGAAGATCTAGATTTTCTTTCATTTTTTTTTTTTTTTTTTTTAAGCAGGAAGGAAGAAGCCATGTTCTACATTTTTAATGAATTTGTATTATGATTAAACAATCGTAAGACGGACTTGTAACCTAGTGATTACTTTGTGCTTAGGAGTTACCCTTGTAGTAGCTGAAATCACTGTTGAAATGGTGATATAGAAGATACGTGTTGTCTTTTAGAGGACCATTGCTAGATGAAATTAAGATGAATTTTTAGGTTTTGTAAATAAAAGTAATATAATATAAAAGCTAAGAGTACATTTTATGGATTTTAAATCCTATTTATATTTATTAAACTACAATTCTTTAGATTTCTGTATCTCAGATACTCTCTCATGCAATAACACAGGATTGTGTGAGACAAAATTGAACTTGGACCCAACCGAAATCAGAGAGAACCAATTTAATCATTTTCATTCCTCAGACTGACAGAAATGCAGAAAAGTCAGAAAAACATAATAATTAGTTCTGAAAAGTCCTTGTCCGCATCGTCTGTACTGTTCTGGACGACAGTTTATGGTACACTAGACTTTTCAGGGACAGCAAAAAATGGTCATTTCTGTGTAACAGTTGCAGGGAGGGGAAGGCAGAATTTCCCCACCAGCTGTAGGGGTGTTTTACCACTGGTGGGGCAAAGAGGTATTTTGTACCAACACAAATGCATTCTGCATTTATTTGTTTAGATTTATTTATTAGTATACATGTCTCTTTTAGTGGTTTTGTTATGGTAATTTGAGGTTTTTAGGCTTAAGCGCCTAATATAAATATTAAAAAGTAATTATATATATAATTTGGAAGAAAGAGGAAAAATGGACAATTATTTTCTTCATGTGTATAAAAACCAGTGAAAGGTTTTGAAATGTAATCTTCTCAAATTTATTTTTGCTTATCTTGGGCAGAGGGGAATATTTGATGTAGCTAATCCCTGAGCTTTGCTTTTAAGGGGTCAGGAAAATACACCTGTTATCTACATCGAGGTCCTACCTCTAAGTAAGAGAAAATAGGACTTTAGGTGTCTAAAATAATTTTTCTTCTTAGTATTCTCCCATTCAAAAATTAAAGTCAACTCTCTGACTGCCTCTGAGTTGATAAAATTTCTCATTTTCCTGGCTTCTGTGGGCTTTTTCTGGCCCATGTTTCTGATGGGAAAAACAACGAGAGGAGATTGTGTATTTTGAAACTCTTTTGAAAATCAACACAAACTTTTTTTGTATATAACAGAGGGGATAAAAGGTCACACCCTATTTGTTTCTTTTTTCTGCCTTTGCAGGTCATTTTTAAACCAGTATTTCTTCCTAGAATTAAACTTTTGGTCATAAATCACAGCAAACATTATGGCAGAAATATTGCAAAAAAAGTTCTCATTTAACGTGGAAAATCTGACAGAAGCGTAAGTGTAGGTAGCAGCAAACTGTGATGTAAAGTTAAGGACTAGAGCGGAAGGCAGCCTGCTCCTTTGAACAGTAACCATAAATATTTACACTTCCCAAACAATTAACAGTTAATGATATAGACCAGTCATGGAGCATACTGTGTCAATGCCGTAGAGCCCTATGTTTATTTTTAATTTTTTAAAAAAGCAACACCTTTAATCCCAGGGTGCTTTGGGAAGTAGTTTCCCCTGGGGCACATCCACTAACGCCACATCCCGGTGTGGCTGGGCCATGGGTGCCAGCTGGTGCCGTGTCCGTGGCTCCTGTTTGCCATCTTGCCATGGCATAAGGCTTCTCCCCAATTTATTTATTTTTTTTTTATTACAGGTACCGCCGGTAGGTATTCCTGCAGATAAAGTTGCTTTGCCCATTTGCTTGTTTTTCTTAATTTAAGTTTGAGCAATTAAAATGATCTGTGGTGGTATCAGCTTCAGGGTGAATTTTGTGGGAAAAGCCCGGTGAAGACCTTGTAGCTGTTTGCCAAGAGAAGGTAGAAAGGCGCTGCTCTGTCTTGCAAAGAGAGTTCCTGCAGCCGTTTGATGGAGGACCTGTGTTCCCCCTTGCTCTGAAGCAGGCATGGGGTAGATGTGAGCATGTAATTACAGACTGTAGGCTGTTTCATGAGGTATTTGCATAAGAAGCCAAATTCGATTAGTTGAACATAATTCTGGTATTTCCTAACCTTCCAGTCTCTGACTCAGCAACCTTAATGTCATTTTAATATAATTTCTTGAGATTAATACAGACAAGGAGTCCCCATAGGTCCTATAAATCTGATAATCAGATGGAAAATCTAACAGGAGACATTTCTGAGAAAGAACAGGAAAATGCGTGTTCCGATGGAAATGAGGAAGTGTTTCTTTATGGTGGCTTTCAGAAAAACTCCTGTAAACTACCACAAAAAGGGTGAAATCTTCATCCCTTTGAAATCAAAGGGGTTTACTCGGGAGTTTATGTGATTAGCACAGAAAAGATATCTGCTGCACTAGAGGAAGAAGGATTTTTTTAAGAAGCCTTTAAAGTGACATAGTGAACTACTAAATTCTGTAGATCTCTATAGTAACATTCTGTAGGATCCCATCATGTTTCTCACAGCAGAAAATTCACTTTTTAAGTATGCTTATTTGCATTATTTATAATCCAAAGATAAAATTCAGACTGTTTCTTTTTTTTTTTTTTTTTTTTAAGTGTAATTTTCCTATGTTACTTGTTGCCTGAACAGTACTGTGTGTTCACTTAAATTCTGGGGTGGCGTGCTGGAGGAGAAGTAGTTACATTTCCTTAGAGATTATATTAACATTGGATTAAGAAAGGCACAATAAGAATTATCTACTTGATCTTCCACAATTAAGCATTAGTCTGGTTTAAAGCTTTAGAGTATCAGACAGTACAGCAGTGCAAGTTCTAATTAGCATCGTAGCTAATGCATATATTGGTGTTCATTTGAAATAAATATGCCAAAGAGCGTACTACATGTATTATTTTAATGCTTGTGGGGTTTTATTGTGATATTAATTATAAATCAGGATGACAAAAGAGCTCTGTAGATGTTCTTCTTATTCATTAAAGCAAAATATATTAATAAATTGTTTTTTCCTCCATTTTAAGAAAAGAAATTTGGAAATTACTTGCTGCCTTCACCTTGCACTGTGTTTGAGATTACAGAAAAAAATACCTTGAGCTTCTTTAATTTGTTTCCTTTTTCCCAAATTTCTGGCTTTAACTTTTCAAGGTGTTTCAAATACATTAGCTAAAGTTTTCATGTAGCCTTTGGCTTCAAAAGACTGAAAGAATGACAGGAAATATGGTGAGGTTTGTGACTGACTAACAAACGCACGCGAGCTCTAGTGTGACAGTGGCAGTCTGTCCCTGCAAGGGGACAGCCCCCACTTTTCCTGGATCCGTGATAGCCCTTGGGTTTCATCCAGCTTTTTGGGATGACACAGAAGGAAAGGTGCATACACTTTCCCCCCGGGGGATTTTTAAATGGATTCTACATTTTCAGGAGCCTCTGGCCCGGAGTGGGGAACCCCCCATCACGGAGGGGCAGGGTGATGCCTGAGTCCCTGCATGGCCAGGTTTATTGCACTGAATTCTTCTCTCTCGCCTTAGCCAGAGAAAGAGTTGCTCATATTGCAGGTTATATTAGACAAGCATTCCCCTTTGGCTGTAAAATCTCCATCCTCTCCTCTGCTCGCTCCCTTTCTTCCCTTCCCCCAGCGAACAGCCCGTCCTGCGTCAGCAGAACCAGCTGCGCGGCATCGAGTACAGAACGGGTACGGGGAAGAAAGGAGGTTAAAAGCCCTTAAAACATCTGGCATGCTTGGGCTTAATAGGAAGTAGGTGGCAATCTCCGCAGGGATACAGCACGGTTTTTTGAAGCATTTGTTTCCCAAACACCTTTTTATGATTTTTCCAGCACAGACGCACAGTCAGTAAATGTACGTAGAACATACGCCGCGGCGTAAATACGCGCCTTCGGTAAACGTGACAGTGATAAGTTTGACAAAAGAGGAGGTGGCAACCAAAACAAAAAGTGCTGTAAGGACTATGGAGAAATTAAATGCAGGTGCCATTCAGGGTATTGCTATAGAGCCTGCTGACACTGTTTACTTCCCTGCTGAGGTAGAAATCTTTCTCTGCTAAAAGCCTTCACAAGAGCGCTGAGGATATCCCTGTGCAGCAGTGTATTACAGGACACATGTTTGAGGGGGAAAACTGTTAAAGCCACCTCTTAGTTTTATTGAATTATTACCGCTCTGAGAAAAAAATATACTGTAGGAAATACCCAGCTGTTAAATGTAGTGCTTTTGGAACAAGTGCGTTTACTTCAGCGTGGCATTTAAAATGTATTTATCCCAAAATCAAACAGCAAAAGCTGCAGCACTGGGTGTGTGAAACAGATTTACAGATCTGGGTTAGTTCTCCTGCAAGGGCTGG
Organism: Pterocles gutturalis; assembly: GCF_000699245.1. Taxonomy (NCBI): domain Eukaryota; kingdom Metazoa; phylum Chordata; class Aves; order Pterocliformes; family Pteroclidae; genus Pterocles; species Pterocles gutturalis. The sequence goes on from NW_010101160.1 coordinate 33,801, forward strand.
ATTGGGGACCACTTCCCCCAACGCGGAGAGAGCAGTCAGACAGGGGGACAGCTGGGGGTGTCCATGGGGGCAGGCTGGGCTCCCTGGGCTGGCTGAGTGCTGCAGGAGCACTGGGCATGGGCTGAATTACAGGTTAGAGATGGCTGAGCAGCTGATTTCCATCTCTTCTATACCTCCTCCTCTGCCTCTCTCCCTCCCTCTCCCCTCTCCCTGCCTCCCTGGTCTCTCTCTCCCACACTGAAGGATGTATTATCGAGGCTGAGGCAGGATCGTAGAGCCCTGAGCATCCCGTGGCATTTAGTGGAGCACTAAGGCAATTTATTTCACTTTTATTACAGAAAAAAAGGACTCCCATTTCCCTACTCTCAGTCTGACTGTACACAGCTTCTGTTCCTCAGGATACCAAGGTAGAAAATGGAGTGCGTGCCTATAAAAAAAAAGTAGGTAGAAATTTTAACCATTGTCTAGAAGCCCTCACAATATTGTGACTGTCGTGGCAGGGGAATAACGAGACACTATGCCAGGCTTACAGCTAAATGGGGCTTTGTCCTGCCTACTCGGCAAAGGCATCCAGAAGAATGCAGAGCAGTTTTCCAGTATACAATGAATCACTCAGTGAGGCCAAATGACACTCTCCGAACGCTCGTCCCAGATATTACAGCTGTTGAAGGAAGCTGCTTATGAAACAAGGGTAGGCTCAGTCGCTTCGTGACCTTACAGTTCCTGCGCTGTAGGAAATAGTTGGGGTAACTCTAGGCAGGAATAGCATTGCTTTTAAAGCCATAAAGCTCTGCAGATGGAATTACTGGAGTGTTAGAAAGATATTACTTTGGGACCTGACCCGGTAGGATGGATGCTGAAAGCAGCATGGTAGCCTTTCGGATAGATGGCACAAACTTCATGAGAGAGAGAGGTATTTAATGCAGAAGCTTGGCAAAACAAAGGAAGGGAATTGCAGGAAACTGAAGATTTGTCTCTCCCCAGCCAGGAAAGCTATCACAGCTGTAACATACTTGGTGAAATGGGCTTTACCTGCATGCTCAGCTTCTGCTACAGAGGGAGCTGTGTCAATGTTTAGTTGTATAAGTCGGAATTCAGGAAGTTTTGCAAAGCAAAACAGAGAGTTTAAATGGTATGGACCTAAACATAATCTCCTTACTGGCTTTACGATGCGGAAGAGTTCTAGGTGCTGTTGCTGTGACCCTGTATTGTGGTGACATACTGTGATGTAGCTATTATCCCTGCTTTTGCTACTCCCATGCTCAGTAACATAAGCTGCATTTTGTACTGCCCTGTATAAGCTCTCAGAACAGTCTGGGAGCAGTGACAGGGACTCTTATGCATTAGCGCAGTGGGAATATATTATTTACAGGTTATACTTGCCTTCAATTTGCATCCATTTTTTTTCCCCTGAAATTTTCATGTGTTTCAAAAGTAGGTACAGTCGTAGGTAAGAATTCCAGATAGATTTGGAAAAAAGGTTTAATTTGTGCATTTATCCGCTGCTGCATCACTTTCTTTACTTCATGGATAATCCGTTTCTTAGTGTTGATAGTATACATTATTAAACTTCACTTTCATTTTAATAAATTTCTTTTAAGAAGTGATTATGTCCTGGTGATTCACAGAATTTATGTAACTGAATAAGTCAGAAAACAGGAAACTGTACCATCAAGGGAGTTATGCTTGTCCACAGCCTTTTTTAATGAAGAAATGTTTATCTGTAAAGTGATGTTAATATATAATTCCTAGGCAGACACTTTGGGAGAAAAAACAAAATTAATGGTATAAGCATACAAACATTTGTTAGGTCTGTGCTAATCACATATGAACAGTTTCTGATAATTAGAAGTCATTGTGTGTGTCAGGAGCTGAGTGAGGTCTTGCACTTTCTTTCTGCCCTCGGGATTTAAACATAGTGTACCCAGCAATCATTTCCCTTGTCCATGCTTTGGTTATCATCTGTCACAGAACAGTTTTGTTTCTTTTATTTTTTTTTTCCTGCCCTTTTACTTAAGATACAAATTTGCTGCGATCCTGAGGCCAGGTTGTGATAAATCACATACACATTCACAAACAAAACAAAGATCAAGATGGTATTAGCTGGGAAAAAATATACAAGCATACAGAAAACTGTTGTGTGTTACTTTCTCTAGTGTGTAAATCTGTGCCCATTTAATGGCCTAGTACTGCGTGTGCTATATAATATGAAAACTCTCTGTTAGGGAAATGAAATGGATGCTCAGGGTATCCACTGGCATCCCCTGGACACTGGGGCTATTCTGCGTCCCCCCAGCTGCTCTCCCAAGGGACACAGATGTCCCCGAGGTCCTGCATCCTCTGCCAGTCTCTCCTAATGTCCTGGATATCCTGCAGTGTCCAACAAGGCGCAAGATGTTCCTATTTCAGCAGCTGATCCGTTGCAGGATCCCTGTTTCTTGAGTTCTGGGACCTGACACTGAGCCCATCATTCATTCTGCCCTCAAAGCTGTGACACAGAGAAAATATGGCATGTAAAACCAGGAGAATTTTTATCTCGGTCCCCTCCTGTGCTGCAATCAGGATCCTTCAGAGACATTTCAGGTTGACTCGGTTGCTCTTTTAGCACTGTATTGGAATAGCTTCATTACAGTCAGTGGAACTATTCCATTGAGTAAGTTATTCAGCAGGGTGAGAAAGCAGCTCACAATATGGCCATAAAAAAGGCCCAATTTTATCTTCTTTAAATGCACAAAATTCCCATTGACTTCAGTGTAAAAGGAAACAGTGATATCAGACCCAATCCTCTCTGTCTAAATATAATTCTACCTGACACATTTGACCTTTATTTTTAGAAAAAATTCACTTTTAAAGGCAAGTACAGAAATACAGGAGCATTTACTTATTTATACAGGGGAAAAGCGAAATCACTTCTGTTCTCTGTCTGGGTGCTGGAACATTATAATGTGCCTGCCAAACCCTATGTGTGGCTTGGCCTTCAAGCTAGACAGCAAAGCCTTAAAAGAACAAAAGACACAACAAAAGCCTTGTTTGAAGTGTAGCAGGAGAATGTCAGGGACTGGAATTACGTTTAAGGATGTCAGAGTCTTTATTTATCTTTTAAGTTATATTTTAAAAGAATCAGATGGGACAGAGTTAAATCTTGTCCCAAAATGAATAAGGTCATCTGTAATTTTTTTTATATTCCAGAAGGTACGGCATGTACTGTTACATGGATTTGCAATGTCCAAGAATTGGTACTGGAAAAACTCCAAGTTTCATTTTGTCTAGACTAAAGCAACAGTTTACAACGGTTGTTCTGTGATTTTTGTTCCCTGCACTTAGCTGAATGCAACAATAAAATAGATCTGCAGAGAATATTCCCCTAACAAGCATTGCAATGTACAAACGAAGCACCAGATGGCACCCGGGAGCATGCCTGAGAGCCTGCCCTGGAAATGGTGTGGGAATCGGTTTAAAACAAACAAAGCCAAAATCTCCTCTTCTTGCTAACGGTGAGCACGGTTAGACCCAAGATATTTCTCATTGTGCTTGTTTCTTGCAATCCGTGCAGGCTTCTGGAAGAGTCTTGGGTACTTTTCAAAATAATTGTACTCAGTATGATAAAAAGCCCATATATGTCTGATCTCATAACTATCCAAAAATCAATAAACTTCTAGTAAAAATGCCAAGATACAAAGTGAAAAAAACAGACCCAGTAACTTCTTTGGCACTACACAGATTATTTCTTCTGGAATCCCACACCCTTCTGTGTCAGGGTTGGGATGGGACACTTCCATTCGATGACACTTGGATCATCTCTATCTACTACAAATAACCTGTCCAGCTGCAGGGACATAATTAATAAATCAGTTGTGTCATAAAACTAATTCTATAATGATATCTTTGTATTTTCAAAATCTAATACCTTTACCTCCTGATTGATACCCATGACGCTGCTTCGTAGATACTGTGTGGGCTAAGCCTGCAGTGCATTGGAACAAGCCAAACTCTATAAAGGAAAAATGCAGTTTAAAAATGTGATGTGTTATTTAAAAAAAATGATTTTTAATTAAAAGCCCTTGTAAAAAGTAAACTATAAAACAGAATTGTCACTGCATAATTTATAAATGTATTATTTCCACAATCAGCATGCAATTTTTATGTGCCTTGCACTTTATATCCTGCTTATCACATTTATCTCATTATCTCATATTGGTATATTTTACTGGAATACCCAAACTCATTACTTTTTTGTTTGACAGACAGGAAGAGAGAGGAGGGAAACTTTAGGGGGACTTTAGGATCTGGCTTCTCTTCTTGAATTACAGATATGAACTGTAATAGCCAAATGTGTTTTGGTACACATTTGAGAAGAAGTCAAACCCACAATAACACATCTCATCCTGCTCTTGCACAGAGTGTGAGTGTTGACAGAAAATAGGACCTGGCTCCAAACTCCTACCCCCACACCCCAGCTTGATCCATTTCTATTACTAAAAATACCTATAATTCAACAGACATCACTGATAACAGATAATATATATAAATCATATACTGGTATATATGAATGAACATTTTTTCATAAGGTTCAAAAGAACAGGCCATATATCAGCTAGAAATGTCCACTGCCATCTTTTCATTGCAACCACGTTTCTGGGTTCTGTATACTGTAACTTCTATCGTATGAGGACTGATTTTCTTTTTCTAGGGAAGAGAGCTTGTAATATGTGTTATCTTTGATTCCTGGCAGTCCATGAGCAGTACTGTTGTATTCCAAAAAAGGGTAACCTGTGACTCCTGGGTGAAGGGGACAGCCATGTGGAGCTGCACGAGAACAATGCTCCCTTCCTAAACATGTAAGGGCTGAATTCTTCTGGGATCACTTTGGGGCGATTTACGATGCCTTTGAATGCATCTGAGACAACATTTTGCCCGTGGAGCGTTGTATTGTTGCCAGGTGAACAGGAATACACCCGGACCAGACCTGGGGTTCAAATAAGGACACTGTCAATAAGTGGGCTTCTGAGCTAAGCTGAAATCTCAGTACCATCCCCGTTTCCCAGTGCTTTTGATCCACTTTATGACTTCTGGAAGGTCATTTTTAATCTCCATTCCTCCTACCTCTTTGCAAGTTCAGATACTTTGTAAAATCTGCTGGGGAAATGGGATGTTTTGTGCGGTGTTGAGTCTGTCTTAGCGTGGCACAATAAGTATACTGCCAACATTTTAGCTAACAATACGTGCTGAATGCTACCCCACTGTGCGTGATTCTAGTTTGCATCGTTGTCTTATTAAATCAGCCTGTAGTTTGTACCAGAGCTAACACACGACCTAGTTTACCTTCAAGAAAACAAAAAGCTTCTTAGATCCTTCAGAGAAACGTGTCAGATCCATAGAATAACCTCTTGTTATTCTGAGAATGGGAAAACAATTGACAAGTTCTCCTTGACCTAGGAGAACTTCAAGGAGAAAGAATAATATAGGCACTATATAGGAGCTCTGAGTTGACAGGATTAGAACCTGTTTTCTGTAACTAATTTAGTAGTTGCCAATAGCATTGGACTGAACTTCTCGCTTTCCCCCTGAACCTGCATAGAAAAAGAACAGTGACAGCTGTCTCACACAGCGTTCACTCTATTCCTCTCTACATTCACCTCCAAGGATTTTTTCCCATTGTTGTATCTTTTACCTTTTTAGTAAAACACCTACAGCATCACCTTTTTTATGGTGGTGTTTGTGACGGAGATATCTGTCAAATACAAAGCAGCTTCGGGCCATTTTCCTGTTTTGCGCGAAGCATTGGGTAGCTCCAGCAGTATCCACTTTAAATCACTATAAATGCCATTGTGAGTGCTTGATCCACCCATTTGCCTAATGACTGTATTGCTTAAAAGTAGTTGTACAGAAAATAAGTTTGCTTTTACACCAAATAATGCTGAAGTAATTAGATGTTCTAAGTTGCACAAGTGCTGCAAGTACCATTAGGCTCTCTTGGCACATGAAAGCAGAGCGATGGGAAAGCTACTTTAGCAAATCACATCTCAAATGTATTCAGAAGTTATTTTTGAATGGTATTGCAAAAAAGCATATTTTTTTTTTAATACATTGAAGTAATAAGTAGTTTGGCAAATCCTTTGCAAACTTGTCAAAATGTCATATCCAGGTCCTGGATTGGAAAATTAGTAACTGCTGAAGTGTGTGAGTGTTTAAAGGTGTCACTGTGTGTGGCAGACTGGCGGATTTTAGCTTCTGGCTTTAAGGAGAGATGTTAATCATTATGGCTGATATTTAAAATGTCAGAAGATCTTAGCATGAAGATAAAGGATTTAATGTGAGACTCTGCTGTGTCATGTTTCCTCACCGAAAATAAGGAAGATCGGCACCTGTTCCTTTTCCTCTCTTTTTTTTTTTTATTTTTATTTTTTTTTTAATTCAGTGGCACTACAATAGCTGCAGCGGCATCCCCAAAACACACAAACTAGCAGAGTGTGAAGCTGTGAGGTGGAGAAATGGATTGTTCTCTGTTCCTCACTCTTTGGTACAGTTCCCTTTTCTTATATT
>NW_010101160.1:40389-85704 GCF_000699245.1 Pterocles gutturalis
GCGCCCAATGGCACTGGCAGCTGGAATAAGGGAACCTTGATTTATCACTTTCATCCTTGCCTGCTCTCCTTTCCTTTGGCTTTGGATGAGGCTCTGAAAAAATGAGGGAAATTTTCTTCCACAGCAAGTTTCTTGAGGAGGAGTTACTTCTGCTTAATGCCTTCTAAGACAGTACTGGGTAAGCAAAGCTGCAAACTGTGTCACCTCCATAGCCAGCGCTTCTAAACTACTTAGTGAGAGTGCTTTTAGTGGCTGGAAGAGTCTAAAAAGGGGTACAGAAGAAAACTCATCTACAATTTTTTTGTTTGGATTTTCTTATTTCCTTTTCATAAAGGGCTGCAAAATATGCTTGGGTAGCTGAAGACTCAAATTATTTCAGTTTAAGCGTATAGTTTCCAGTCTGCCAGGTTAATTCTGCTCATCTTGGTCAGATGTGAATTTCTGTGTTTTGATGTTTGCTTGGACAACCTGCTGCACTGGGACGCCTGAAAGATGGTATTTGCTAAACACATCACAGATACAAAATGACCCATAATTATTGAATAACAAGACTGTGATTCCCTGTTCAGAAACCATTTAGGCGTTTTGTTTAAATGTAGTTATTATGTTGGTTTAACTATTTTAGTTAGGGCTGTGTTTTTTTCCTCCCAAACTTGATCAACAATGTGAACCTGGTTATCACCAGATAAAGTTATACAAAGTCATATGAACTTTTCATTTTTAAAGATGACAGTTCAGAGAAAGTGTTTTGTATACTGAATAGCATTTTATATGCTGGGAAATAAAAGAAAATACAAGATTTTTTGCTTATGGCAAGGTGACATAGAGACTTTGTGCTTGGTTTTTCAGCTTTAAAAAGAGAATGGAAGAAGATTGATGTCTTGTTGCATATTAATTGACAACTTTCCACAATTTCTCTATGAAACAAGCTATTTCCTAAAACCAGTGATGAACTTCAGGGCTGTTATCTTGGTACCATTGTAAAGAACATTTAAGTTTCCATCTTTTATCAATATTTCTAGCAGGCTGGGTGGTTTAATAAGCAGAAAAATTACTCTTGGGATAGGGAGCAAGCTACAGATTTTACATCTGTATTGACAAATTAAATTAGCTCTGATTAGTAATCTAGGAGTTTCTGATGGTCTGTGAAATACATGGAAGCTCATCTTTGTCCTCTTTTTGTTGGTTTATACTCCACACTTACACACATTTGCAGCTGAAGCTGTTGTTAGTTAATGAGTTTATTGACAGCTGCAGTGAAGAGAAAATGAACAATCCCAGGATGCAGCCCCTGAATATCAGCGTTGAGTTCAGACACATCAAGTATTTCTTTCTGAACTTACTCAATAAGCCAAAAGCTGTGGTAGCCCAAAGCAGTAACCTGATATTTTTATCAGGCAATGCACTTGTCTTTATTTTATCCAGAGGAAGCAGGTCCATTTCTGTGAGGGGGTTTTCAGGTATGTTTTAAGCCTATCCCATTTGGCCCTAAAAAAGGAGGTACTTTGGTGACTCCAAGTCAGAGATGCTTCCACCATTCCTTTCAGAAATCAGATCCTTCTCTTTCTCTTCTTGTTCTAAGGAGCCGTTTCTTTCTCCCTCGAGTCTCACCTCCATCACCTCTCACAAGCTGTCACTGTACCACAGAGATGGAGCACCAAGGTCTCGGCGCACGTTCCCGAAGGGCTGCGTGTAAGTGATGCGCCGCACGGCATCTGCTGTCACCCACCGGCTGAGGCATCGCGGCTGTGATCCTCCCGGCTGTGACATGCAGGGCGAGACTGAAACCTGGGGTTACTTTCAAGGCCAGGTTTCTCAGACAGATGAAGTGTGCTGTGCTCATTGCTACCATCTCTGTGAGGTGTTTTTTACTATTCGTACCGCTGAAGGCATTTTATAGTATTCATACTGCTGTAGATGGGGTTTTTTTGTTTGTTTTTGGCTTTTTGTCAGCATGATGCAAAGGAGATGAAAGGCATACATTTCATTACAGAATACTTCACTATCAGCAGTGGTTTAGTGCTCAACCTTATAAAATTACATTTAAATGTGTTTAGATTTTGACCGCATGCACATGTGTTGCTTCCCGTTGATTGCTCAAAATAAAATAAATTGGACATTGTTCTTTCTCTCCTGACAATGCGCTGCTACCTGTTTCCTTTTTCTCACTTCACTTTCTACACTCCTCATAGCCTCCTCTTGTTTTGTTCTCCCAGCCATGCATTGCCATTTACTTTCCCACTAGCTGAGGAGTGGATGGTTCAGAAACAGAAGGTACAATACATATACTATAAAATTATTTTTACCAGAAAATTTAATGGAAAATCTCAGTAATTCTTCACAAGCTACCACACACTGGAAAATAGGGCACAGTCCAGAAAAAGGAATAAATGTGTGACAAAGTACTTGGCATATAGTAGTCAAAACACTGATAGCAAAGAGTTTCTATCCCTATGTGGAAAAAAAAAATGTTGAATAAATGCATAAAAGACAAAAATACTTTTCCTTCTCTTGGTGATGACATTGGATGCTCTTGCTATGAATTGTATTTCTGAAAGACAAGAAGATTAAGGCAATTTCTGCATGAGCATCGTCAGGATCAAAACACTGCCCATAATTTCTCGGTGTCTAAGGCAGTTTTGACATGTACAAACCTGACAGACAATGGTCAGAACACATTTAATACGTCTTTCATGTGCTGAAGATAGTAGGTCCAAGGTCCCCCTGGGGAAATATGATGTAAAAGATGTTCATGGCACTAATTTACTCACAGACCATTAGCTCTCTGTAGATGCTAGACTTTAAAGACCTGTGTGCAACGAACATACTCTTCAGATACCCATATTGTACTGCAATCCTTCATTTTCTTAATGCAATTTCCTGCAGCTGTCCTGTTGGTCATATGATGTGCAATGAAGAGGAGACCTCAGAAAGTCATAACTCTGAATAATAGGTCTTCTTATTTTGCACTAAATATTTTGAGTGTTTCATTCCTTAAGCAAAGAGGGGAGATGAAATTTTAAATATAAAAATGATTTGTTGTAGTCAGTTTTGACAAAAAGTATTCTCTGGTGTTTCAGTGTTTTAAAGAAATTGGCACAGAAAAATGAAATGTTAACTGTCATTATGAGGCTTTTTTATAGTGTTTCTGCTTCTGTTTTCCAATTTTAATAAGGTCCCTGTAAAAAAATGAATAATGAAGCAATATATAAACAATGTTACGAAGATAGCCTTTTCTCATTAAGTTGAACACCCTACTAATATATAGATAGATTTTTTTATGAATGTTATGAAGGTAAGTTTTGGATGAAATGCCAAGAAACTATAGAAGGATAGATAATAATGAAGAATTAATGTCACATACCAAATTGTGTCACCATTTGAGTAGTATATCATGCAGCTCGGTGCCAGCAGATTTAACAATGGTGTCAGCCATCGTTATTAGTGCATCCAAAGGGTCATCTTTCTATCCAGGCAGGGCAGTCTAATAACTTACAGTATGCACATAATAAAAGATAATGTGTGGGATCTCTGGTGATCTTTGTGATCGAGAATAAATTAAAGTAAGTTTCTGTTACTGTGACACTAGATATAGACAAAGTGAGACACACTTGACAGTTACTAATTACAGCAGGCATCCAAAAGAGCTCTGTAGAGATATGAGGACAGAAATGGCTAAATTAGTAAACTCTGTTGACATACTCAATATTTTTTAATATGCAGGCATAGCATATTCCCAGGTCTAGTGAACCTGACAGGCATGAGTTACTGACACTGTATGAAAATGAAGCAGAGAATATGATTTTTTTTTTTTTTTTTTTTTTTTACAATTAGAATAGCTCAGAACTAATTATCCTAGCCAAAGGGAATGAGCAAGCTGTCCCAGAAGGTGGAGCTTGCACTTGTCTGTGTTGCTGCCTGAGTTCAAAAGGAACCTCTAACTCAATGCTTTTCAACCTGGGGATGCCACCAAGAAAATGCTCCCATTGTTTAAAGCAAATGGATGCTGACTTCTGTCCCACTGCCTCGCTCCTTGTGGTCCCCAGTGGGATTTCTGCATCACTTTGCTTTAGAGCAGGAATTAAAGAAAGGTAAATCTGGGATAATTCTGCCCTGCTGTATCTCACTTGCAGAGCTCTGAGCTCCCTCGGCATATGCCCATCTTTGGGACGGTGTCCAAGAACAGCCATGTTCAGATGCCTGGGGTGGAGGCAGGGAGCTTGATTTTGTTGTTTTTTTTTTTCCCTCCTGTTTTGATCTCTTATGAAAAGTGCCAAATGATCTTGTCATGTTCTGGGTGATTCGGTGTCTGTTTCATTCAGAAATGTGTATGCCCACAGGAGGTTAACTGGTGCCTTGTAAGATGGATCATGATAAAAACCTAACCCAGCTGTGTGACTCTTTTGAAATTGAATCCTGTATGAGAATCCTACGGTGTCATATCTTCTGGTTTGCCAGAATGTTTGTGAATATTTTTAAAAATAACTCTTGAGATTTTATGAGCTTGGACTTGTTATCCTTTAGCACATCACAAAAGTTCCCTACATTTTCTTAGCAAGCATTTTTTTACAGCCTCAGACTTCTAATTGGGAAAATTGGGACTTCTTTAATGCCAGCGCAGTATTTCAGCTAATGGCAGAACCTGACGCAGCACTGAGGTCAGCACTTTCTTACATGTTTATCACACTGTTTTCAACTTCGGGTTGTGCTCAAATCTTTTGCTTCTTTCCTGTGGTCAGACTTACCAAATCACATCTATTTTTTTCTTTTACAACCTCTCTGGATTCTGACTGTGCCTCACTTTTCTCTTTTGGGTGCTTAATGTCTCTGACAGTGACAAGCACCCCCTTTTTTTTTTCCCCCCATGATCTTGACCTTAGCCTCTCCTCACCTGCTGTAAGCTTCTTTCTGGTTTCTTTGTGTACTGTTGCACCTGGGTCTCCCCAGACCGGCCAGCGTGCACATACAGACCATGCACACCCCTCCCTTGTCTGAAGGTTTGATTTCTCCCTATCTGCTGTGCGAACTCCCAAGCTTGGATTTTTTTTTTTGGTATTGTATCCTATTCCACCACACTGTGTGAATGCAGAGTATCATGGGGCTAATGCCTTTTTCTGTCTCCTAAATAACAGCTCAAGTTTATTCTAAGGTTTATCACAAACTGTCCGCCTGTATCTGAAGTCATCAGATTTTTTGTCGCTAGATTATTGACTGAATGCTCTCTGATTGATCCGGGCATGAATTAGCAGCACAGATATATTTAACTGCACACTGCACAGGCTCTTCAAAAGTGTTTCTTCAGTACTAAGGTAGCTTCTGAAAATCTGTGAGTCACGTTTCCTTGGTGAAATTACAGTGCTGCTAAGGGAGATCTACCAACAAGAAAGGAAGACATAGGCCAGTAGTGTTAATAAAAATATAAATGGTTTTCAGGCAAACATCGTGTGCGAACCAAAGCTGAGGGCTGAATCGCAGATTCATGCGATAAAAGATCGGAAGGAAACATCATAATCCAATTTGATTTTCTGTCCACAGACCTTCACCCAGTCAATTCCGTGGTATAAAGCTGCTGTTTCTACCCCAGATAAACACAGGTTATTAGGCTGTGTTGCTGTTGTAGACTGAAGACTGATTTTTTTTTTTCTGTTCTAAGAAATTATTCTATAATTTCTGAGCAAATAGAAAATATTTCACGATCGATTGTTAAATTGTTCAACAAATTGAACATGCTATGAGCTTGGGATGTGAGATAGCCCAGAAGAAATGGGTTAAGGTGGAATGCAGATGACAGTAGTACAACTTGACTAGGAATTTACCTTTTTCACTTACACTGAGCTGAAAGCAAGCTAAAAATCTCCGCATGCACTATGACTTCTGCATTAAATATGAGACTGAGAAACTTACACTGTATGTTTCTCATTTCCTCCCAAATGGGGTATACATAAAATGCCTTTTGCTTTCTATTTGGATGTAAAGAACTCTTGCTATACATTTCCTTTCTTATTGCAACACAAAATAATCTCTCCATCTCTTGAAGTCTGCATTCTTGTGGAATTCAGAGATAGTTTTTCCATACAAATGTTTCCCTTTGCATTGACTGAGCTATGACTGTGGTGTTCTCTGACATTTTCCCCTTACCGTAGACTGTTCTGTATCTCTTAAAGGCAGTGAGCCATTCTGGGACTGATGTGACAAGACATGACAGGAAATTCCACTGAATAAAACAAATTATACACTAGAGATGTGCTGAACTGACTGAAAACAATTTGAACACCAGGGGCTATGAAAGGTGCTGAGAAGGTTGAGAGCAATGACATTTTCTTTTAGATTTTATTTAAAGTGTTTTGATGCACAACTTGGTGTAAATCAATGTTTGTGAGTTCTTCTTTGGGTTGTCCCCCTCCAGATCCCTTGCTCTGAAGGGAGTGCACACATGTACGTGAGTGACCTGAGTCAGTGAGTTTCTCGTAGCTCGTAATGACTTGTTATCATTTTGACTCATACTGGAAAATGTATGTATTCTTATTTTGAATTACTGAATAATATTCTCTATGCAGAATAGAAATGAGTGATGCATATGTCCAGGTTTTACTTCACAGTCGTAATCAAACAATCATATCCTTGGGTTGCAAAACAAATTCTCAGATGCATGCTAGATGATCAACGGAAAGATTTTTTTAAGACTAATTTTACTTTGTATAGTGATAAAGAGTTTTCCTGTGTACTAAAGGAAACAATGAAAGACACAGATGATGTGGAAAAATATCTACATACACCCAGAGGAAAGGGAAAGAAATCTAATAAATGAATTGGGTATTATTTGTCATGCATGTCCTCCAACTTCAACAATAAAGAAATTTGACTTGATTCTTCCTTTACGTCTGTCAATTTTAAATCATTGTATGTCAGCTTCCTTTGTGATGTACTTCTGATTTGTAAGTGAGATGAAGGTAGTGAATTATTGCCAATAAACTCGGATTACCATTGTGCCTGTACAGTAACAGAATATAAATTTAGTTTAATGTGCCTTTAAGAATGTGAGCTGAGTGGATATGCTGCTGGCAGTGAATAATGATTCAGAGCATCAGGATGAGGATCCGTTTGTCTGTCTCACCTTGTCATGTAAATGTTTGAAAAAACATAGAGCAGATAATGTGGCAATCTGGCAGCAGTCTGCACTCACGTCTGCCAGTCAAATGGTTCTGCATCAGAGGAGGGCATTTCCGTGAGGACTGCGCTTTCCCTGACACCATTCGGCTGACAGACGTGGAAGCATCGCTGCCTCTGAAGCCAGGCAATCTTACACCACTGGCAATTGGTCAGTACTGTTGGGAAAGGCAGTGCAGAGCAGGGGATGGAGATATTTTACACTTTATTTGATGCATTTTTCAATAGTATGCTGAAATTAATCCCTGGAATAATACAACATTTTCAAGTTCACAACCAAAGGATGTCATTTGAGCTTTATGTTGACACCCGCTCAGAAGAAAATTTCAGTAAAGCATTTATACAACAGCAGATCTAGCTTTGCAATTTGGAAGAACTACAGCTGAGTTTAATTAATATACTTGCCTTGCATTGGTAGAAATCAGCGATAACCATTAGCAAGCCTGTAGAATCCCTCCCTTGTAAGTCAGACTGGAATATTATAATTGTTCCTGCCTTTGTTTGTCTGCACATATTGGCAGGAAACTGTCCCCAGTAATGCTGGGTTTATACCAGGATTTGACCTGCCAATCTTACGGGGCTGCTGAGTATGATGACAGGAATTCTGTTTTGAAGGCTCTGTCTGCATCAATCCAGCATCAATCAATACCACTGCCTATTAACTCAGTGTTTTGGTGTAGAATACAATAGGTCTTATGGTGTTTCTGTCACGTGAAATTCAGTAAAACCTCCAGATTGAAAGAAACTGTTGGCTGCATATGCTGCAGCAGTCTACAGGTTTTAATTGCATTTCTGAGAAAAAAGTACAAACTTAAATAGTTGCCTCAATGGAAATATAAAGTAGATTGCAACCTTGAATGAACTCCAAAGCAGCTGAATAGATGTTCTTGGAAAATACAGAGATACTATTGCATATGTGTATTGGGCATACCAGCATATGGACATTATGTTGGTAGTACCTTGTAGCTCGTGTTATTGTATTTATAGACAGATTTTCAAAGGTGCATGCACGGTGCTTAAGGAGTGGGCCCAAAAGACCTATAGAAGGGAATGTACAGTGACTTGTTGTGGTCAGTACCAGATGCTCTGTGGAGCAGCACAGCTTTTTGTAGTTGGATTGTACTGTCACTGACGGGTCGATCAAATTCATTGTTCACACATGACTAAGTTTACACCTTAATTTGTGGTAACAAGAAGCCATCGTAACTTATCTAGACATTGAAATTAGCTTTTTTTTTCTAATGGGATTTATCAAAATCTGTTTCTTTGTCTCTGCGACAATTTTGTATGGGGAGTACAGGGAGACATATATTCCCAAAACATGGTGATTCATTTGATTAAATTGTTCATGTTTCTGGCTTTACTTGCAGTTGGAGAGCGTCAAATTTTGTGAAGCTGGTAAAAATAATTCTGCCCCTGTATGTGCCGTTTTAACAGTTCTGTGCATGTTTTCTCTCCCACGCGGCATTCTGTGAAACGATCTGTTAGTTGTGAGCAAAATTATCGGCTTTTGCAAATTAGAAACCAGATCCAGCCATCCACAAGTGACAGAGAGATTTCTGAACATCTTTAACAGGGAAGACACAAAGAGAGTTTATTGGGCTATGTATCCATGGGTGGGTATGCATGTGTGTGCAGTATACGTATACATCAAGCTAAGAATATTGTTCTAAGTAGGTTTCTGCATACTTCTCAAGAGACTTGAAATACCAGATGCAGAGCACAGTATATACTTTTTATGCCAGGAAAAAAAAATCTATATTAGCAACTGCATAATAATCTGTAGAATATATATGACTGATTTTATTGAAAAGTCTTAAGGCACAGAGCATGTGATAAGCATTTTCATTATTGTAAATTAGATATTAAAATTATTATTTTTCACAGAGTAAAATTTTTTTTCTCTTCCCTGTAGTTCTTTTTAGCTTGGTAATTCAGTTATGGAGGGTTTTTGTTTTGTTTTAAGAGAAAGGACTTGTTTTGCATCTTTGCCAAGACTAAAGGAAGAAATATATATTGCAAACCAAATGATAGAATGGAAGATACGTGTCCATAGCAGGCTCAGTAAATAACTTTTCTGTGGCCAGTTCCAAGTACTCTGTATAAAGGCAATCTTTAACATTTTTGTTGCCATTAGAATGTTATTTACTTAAAGATTATTTTTTTTCTGTTTTATGACCGTCTCATGTATCAAGTATAATCTTACTTGTTCTTGGTTTTGCTAAGAGCTAGCCCAAGTCAGATACTCAGTTCATCCTCCCGAAGCACTTGATTCTCTTGCCCCAAGTTCATTTGGTAACCTGTTCTGCTAAATTTTAATTTAGTGTAGCATATGTATATAGCTCATATTTAAGGGTCTCTAAATAGCAAACAGCTCATAAAACACTGTCCGCAAGCTTTTCAGAATTAATTAAAAAAAAAAATTAAACAAAAGAAATAACCCCAAATGCCAATATTAATTCCCAGTGTAGTTTAGCACCCGATATTAAATGTTAAATGCTAATAGTGAATCTATGGAGACAGCGTCATATTTTGTAGTTTAAGTACTTTTAAGTACCGCAAGGTCTTTCAACATAATTAGTAGAGAATATTGAGCCCAGCCAGAAATATGGGATTCATCATTAAATTCAGAGACTTCTTTATCTCTGTGAGTCTAATCATGTGTGCAGAAGACTAATTGTTAATGGCATAGGCTTTATTGCTCTTCGCTTTCCTCTATTTTAAATGGAATGACCTGCTTTGTGAGAAATAATTAGGTTTTATTGTTCTACCTCTATCGAGTCTTGTTGATAATCTTATGGTTTATACCAATTCAGATTCAGAGAGCAATTAGTGGCCGTGATGATGTTTCATTTTAAATCACAAAGTATTGTTATTTTTCGTCCTTTTTCCTTTATATTATTTTTTCTTTTCTTGTGACAATAATAGATGTTATATCTCTAACTTTTAATGGGAAAATGTCAATAATTAACAAATGAAAACCATTTCGGTTTGCAATATGCAGATTTAAGAACATAAGTTCTTCTGTTGGCACATGCTTTAATGTTTTGTAGGACACCTCACCTGTGCCTTTGCAACCAGAAAATGTAAAGCCTCAAGGCAATGACAGCGTATTACATAATGATTTACAAACTCATTGCTTGACCTTGCTTTTTGGTTGGGTGAGTTATTCTTAAGCTTAAGGATTAATTAGCCTTCTGGTACTTGCTCACATAGAAGAAAGGTTTGCTTATCTGTAGCAAGGGTCATTCACTCTGTCTTTAATCTCTGGAGAAACCCCTCTCATGTTTTTCAGGTTTAGCAAATCTCAGAATTAATGTAAGCAGAAGTTTTATATGAAACCAAGGGATTGTGTGTCAGTGACATTCAATAGATCTGTTGCTTGTAGTTTCAGAGGTGGGATCTTGGCTCTTTTGGCATAAGTACCAAGTCTCTTGTTGACTAATACGTTTCAGAATTGTTTTAGAACGAGATTCTTGTCCTGAACATGCAGTAGGGAAAAATACTATGACTGAGAAGTCACTATGAGAAGCATTTCTCCGTGTACAGGATGGAAGATTACAGATCTTTTGTTCAGGTCTGCTTTTCACATCTCTAAACATGTCTCCCGCGGATTCCCAAGGGTGTTGGAGCTGCAGTGTGTGCCCCCTCCACTGGCAGTGCTGCCGTCTTGCTAGGACAGTTCTGAAAAACAGAAAAATGCTTAATATTTTTTTCTTTCTTGTAGTGAGGCAAATTCTTCAAGAATTTTTAATTGTTCATCCTGTATTAGTAGGCCCTGCCATTGATCTAAAAATACCCAAAATCTGTTTACTGATGCTTGGGTAAATTTTAATTTAGATGTACTTTCATCCTAAAGACAGAACACTGGAAATACTTGTGGGAGTTATTTCAGAAACAACTCCAAAGGGGGTTGTTCAGTCACCAGACTTGAGGGAAGATTTTCCCTATTTTAATGACTGTACTGTAACACAAACATTGACATTTATTTACAAATACTTTCATCAAATTACAGCTTTCCCAGGAAGATGGTGAACATTACAAAATCACAGCTAGAGCTGTTTGTTAAAAAATTTTGGGTTCAGTCATCTGAAGTGGAGACTCTATGAAATGCAGCACTCCCAGTGCATGGGAGTGGATGTTGAAATTCCTTGCCCAGCATGAACAGATGCATATTTATTTTCCTAGTAAAGTCCCGGTGTTCCTAAAGAGTTGCTTTCTCCATGACACAGATTGATCTCAAACCCAAGGCTCTTTTGGAGCCTCAAGAAAAGTGATGTTCTCTCTACATCTCCTTAGCAGCCCTATTCAGCGAAAGCGTGGCTGATGTGATGCCCGCACAGAATATAGTGGCTGAATCGGGAGTTCTGAAATTTATAGAATATTTCAGTAGATAGAGCATTCATCCAGGCTTGCCAGACTGAAACTCTGGACTCTTTGTAGCCTCAGGGAGATCAAATTCACGCATTTCATTTCCCATTAAAGTGCCCTAGGTATTCAGCATGGCAGGCATTGTCCATTCTGCTTACATTTCCGTCATTCTGCAAAAAAACCCCTCCACGTTCTTGGACTGTTCAGTCCAAGACGGTATGTCTGTAGTTCAGTCACAGAGGCAGTTGCCTGGGTCAGCAGAGATCTCGGTCTAGGTCTTAATCGGAGTATGGTTTAAGCTGTCAGTGGGTAAAATCCTCCGTGTAAAATTTCCAAGCAGTCCCCAGAAGAGGGGTCGGCACCCAAACTCCTCTTTCCTGCTTGCTGTAAATAGATGTTCTAACTCCCAGATTACAGATTATTCTGCCCCTCTTTGATTCCCGTTAATTTTGTCGCTGAGATATTTTCCACAGAGTTGTGGAGTTTAGAGAGTGCCTCTGGCTGAGAGCAGGTGGTTGGAGCACTAAAGAAATGGGTAAAAGATGTGAATTTGAGCCCTTTCATCCTGAGAATGCTGTGGACCATTTACCTCTCTTTCTCAGTAGCGTATAAAAGAAAAGTGACTTGTATCGCTTCCTTCCATTATGCTTTTTTTAATAGGAACGACCCTTGCTCACTCTTCTGAAAAGAATGATTTAGGTGCATAAATGTAGTAGTCGAGGATTATTTTGGGACTGGCTGTAGCAATTTAAGAAGTAACCAGTACACTGCCTTTTTATGTTGTTACCTTTTCCATCAGTGATTACTGTCTCCAAAGCAGAGATTCCTGCTCCCTGTCGATCCAGAGTCAGCCAGGTTAGCCTGAGCCAGCATTAAAGGTGATTTAAACTAATCTGTTTGACTTGTCATTGAACTGGTCTTGAAAGATTCACCCAGCCTGACAATGGGGCTCTGCTTTGTGAATGGCAGCATCTAACAGAGGAGTGAAGCAGAGCCAATGTGGAGCATTTACTTCTTGGACAGTTTCAGCAAGGTGCCCGGAGCCCGTCTGCCAGCTCCCTAAATCACAGCGGATGTCAGACTCTGAATTCCTGACTGATGCTGGCAGCCCAGAGAAAGGCAGCTGAGCCTTAACAGGGAGGTGGGATTTATGGCACTCATCGCTTCAGCATTCCCCATTAGCTGTTGGATTGTGGTAGATATTGTGAATCCCTCCCAGAATGCCTAATTTCCCCATGTGTACTGCCAGAAAATACCTCTTAAAAATGCCATGGGTTGCAGTTTGGAAGTCAGGTGCTTAAAAGTTAGGTAGTTACATGATGAGCATGGAAGTGCCTAGGTCTTTTTGTATATTCAGATCCTCATGTTTTTTCTCTCATTTATTGCATTTATCATACAGTATTTAGTGAAAACAATGAGGAAAAATAGGACAAACAAATAGGATTGTTCTATCCGACCAATATGATACAACAGTTAAATTAATTGCTAAATCTAATTAGGAAATGAAAAATTACAGCTTGTCTGCTGCCAACATTAAAGCCAATGGACTGTGAGATAGAGCTATGGTTGCACTCCAAAATTATCTCCCCATTGTTGAATCTTAAGGTGGCTTTGCTGCCTGCACTTGGAAATAAAATAATCCTAGCAATTATGGTTTGCAATTTGCGAGTGGTTTGAAATGTAGTGGCTTTTACTACAATAAATGGATTATTGTATGTTGACAAAGTACAGGTTTAATTAACAGTGACAGATAAAGCTCTTGCATTTAGAAGCTGTTTATAGTAAAAATTACCTGATAAAAAGGGGTTTTTTTAAGCATTCTAAGTACTCAGTTATGCATTACCATCTTGATCTGCTACCATATGTATTCATCATTGCATGGATGTTGCTTGGAATCACAGCAAGTTTTCCTGAGATGCTAGGCTGTCATAATAACTGATAGATCAATGGCTTGATTTACATATTTATTATGGAGAAACTGCTTGATTTCATCAACATAACTTAGATTTTATGCATCCTTTGACTAAAGTTAATTTGAAAATATTAATTTTCCAGTGACAGCTCAGTCTTCTTCCTGCTTAATCACTTAATTTCCCTTCTACCTAAGAATGACATTCAGTGAAATGAATGAGAAATTATGACTTCAGGATGTCATTGTCCTTACTAGGAGCAAACAAGACAGCCCAAGAGAGGTCTGGGTAGCTGTGCAAAATATATCAATCACAAACGCAAAAGCTAATTAGGTTACATTTTTCTCCATTACATAAAAAACATAGATTTAAAAATATATTCTCTGTTTATTAATTTTCTGAAGTCTAAAAATGTATATTTTTTAGAAAATGTAATCCTAAAGAGAAAAAAATATGTGCCATCTGTCAGAACTGGAAATGTCATTTTACTCTGCACATTTTGCTTTCAGCATCATATTCAGTATCATCTGGATCACAGTGTCTTAATCCTTCAATGACAGGAATTTGCAAAGAGGCACTCTTGATGGATCCCAGGGAAAACAGTCACTGAAGTATTTTCATGAATAAAAAAGTGTTGATATTTCTCTTTTTTGTTAATTCCCTGCTTTTCATTAATTGTATCAATTTCTGCAATTCAAGGTAATAAAGATGTCCAAAAGAATACAAATCGGTTGAGAGGAAGGAAATGGATGAAAGAGAGAGGCTTATAGCTTTCCATATTGCTGCATTTTGTATGATAGAGCTGAACGGACAAGGTAGGGAGAAAAAATAAGAGGAATTAACACGAGCAGACTAAGAAATTGAAGAGTATAAAAGGTAAGAGAGAGTCACGGTCAAGATAAGAAGCAGTGTACATGCAAAAAGGGCAGTAGTCCTGGTGTTGATAGTAGTTTAGCCGTATCAGAAGTGTCAGCAGGTACTTAACCCCTTGGTAACATACTCAGTCCTTTTAGAAATTAGAAGATTTATGAAGTCGTCTTGAATTTCCATCACTGCTTGTTGTCTTTACAGATTCATTCCATCAAGACTATTTTTTATTGTATTTTCTGGTAGTATGCATCAGGTCTTTCTTTAAAATAGAGCTATTATCTGCCCATTGCATCCTGCATCAACTCTGGAAGCTCAGCCTATTGCCCAAGGGTATCTCCATCAAGATCTCCTACGTTCTGCTGGGCGAACTCTGCACAGCCTTCCTGCTGCTAGTGAGGATTTTACTGATGTGAACTGAATACCTTGTCTGTTTGGTAAATGGATTTTAAGAATGAAAATGAGATTCTTTTTGTTTTCATATGCCATCAGTGTAGCACATACATCAGATGTGTGCTGATAGGGACAGTGGACATGATTTTAGCCTCCAGCCTGTTACTAACTTTAGTTTGGTAGAGGTTCAATCTAGTTCACTTATTTGGCTTGCCTCCGTTGCATGACTAAAGATCTAAGGGAAAAATGCTTAGAGTCCCAGCATCTGTTAATTTAAGCTATTTAAAGTAAACTGAATCAGAGGAAAGATTTTCAAACCGTTTTCTTAGAGGGTTTCCTCCACTCGCTGCTTGTGTCTATATTGAAAATGATTGAAATTATGTTAAAATTCCAAGTTACAGAGCAGCCATTAGAAAATGATTTTGAGTCCACAATTATCATAACTTCTATAATGCAGTAATGTGCTCCACTGGTCGGAACATTCAGTGGTGAGCTTGGAAATGCCTGTAAGGTATCAATCTCCTTGTTAGACAAAACCCTGATGGCTGCTTATAATTGTTGTGTGTCATGGATGCTACACAGGCAGCTAAAGTCTCCATGAAAATGCACTGGCTCTGTAGTTTGTAGGCACTACAGGAAATTTAATTGAAGCAGCTTGTGGTGTTATAGGACATAAAATCAGACATGTTCCTTGCTCTTATTACATACTTAAAAATATTATCTTAAAGTGCTCCCTAATAGTTTCTTATAATTTCGCCTTGGTTTTAAAAACCGTCTTTGAGTACAAATAGATGAGAAATCCCATGGTAACTAGGGGAATTACAGAGATTTTCAATTACCAATCTACACATTCATTGACTTTTCATTTATATCTTTCTTTACAATGAAGTTGTATTACGAAATGAAGTAGATGCATCTTCTGTTTTGGCTTCTCTTCGTGTTCTTAAGAATTTGTGGTTCCTTTGGGTGCTTTTGCTGTTGGCTCTCAGCTATTTTTTTTTTCCAAATTGTTCCATACCGTCAGTAAAATAATACATGCCACAATTGCATTCCCCTTATCCCAAGCCTAACCACTGTCTTCACCAAGTACGTATGTTATTGAAATGTTTCTTTTTATTTTGGATACGGATAGGTATTTTTATTTGTGTGTGTATTCATAAACACATAGTCACAAATATACATTATGGTTTCATGTCTACACAAATCTATAACCTGGCACATTTTACAGCAGTAGAAACACATGACAACACCCTCCACAGTATGTTAATGTCAGCTGAAGAAACTGAAGAAATTGCAACAGATACACTTTCAAAAGTAATGTTACTGAGCTGCACGTATCTGGAGAATATTTTGTAATAACAGGAGTTGCACATTAAGCCAAATGAACTGATTATGAAAATTGGACGGTAAAATAAATGTTAAATTTGCATTGTTGCCAAACTGATGTTGCCAATAAAAAAATGAAAATGTTGGGGGTGAAATTCAGGAATCGTATGAATAACACGTTGTTATAGCCCAATCTTTTCAAAATTTACTAATGCACTTTCAAGCATGTTTTTCAATTAGCTAAATATCACAGCTGCATCTTGCACATCAGGAAGTCAGTGTTCTCTCAGCTTCCATGCTGAGAGACCAGAGGGCTTCTCTGTAGAAGGGAAAGGAAACCAACATGAAGCTTTAAGGAAAGACAGTTGATTGCCTTTTTTGTTTGCTACCATTCTTTCTTCTTTCTGGACATCCAAATGGCACCAATTTACATTAAAAATGTATGCAGATAATTTTGACTTCTGTTTATGTCACCATTAAACATGACCCTTTGCGATTTCCAGTTGCAGTTTTAATCTTGAATTAATGTGACTGATGGCAATTATTTGTCTTTATAATTGAAATAAAGTAGTAAAGAGAGGTTGCCTGAATTTGTCACTTGCTGTACAAATGTTTCTACATTGGTTTTGAAGTAAACATCTCACTATGGTGAGTGGGATTGGAAGACAGAACAGTGCATGTAATTGCACAGTTTGTTATGCAGTTTGAAGACTAGGAGAGGGCATGGCCCTGGAAAAAAATTTACAGCTTTCTACCTGTGTTGCAGAAGAAATTTGTAGATATATCAAACTACAGGATATTGTATTTTTTGTAGCAGAATTATTAAGTCAGCCTTGCTTTACTACTTTTGTAGAGGTACACAGTACCTATTTTTATTTTACTCTATTTACAGTGTGCAGTTATGATTGTCTTTAAAAAGCTGTGGAGTGTGAAATAGGAATATATATTTTTTACGTTAAAGGGTTCAGAATTGCTTTTCCTGAGGAAACTGTTAGTGATGCCAGAGAATATCAAAGTCAGTGTGAAGCTGTTATGCTAAAAACTTGCTTTTCATTCATTTTCTCTGCCGCTGTATTTGAAATAATGATAAAGGTTGAAAGTTTAGAGGTGATTGATACAATTATATATGCAGTGACTGTTTAGTTAATTGGCAGCACTTTGAATAAAGGTACCATTTATAAATTATTCATTGATATATATTTCATGATTAATAGGTGGAGCTCGGTTCTTCAGCTCATTGAAAAGCATATTCAAATTGTTTTAGTGAATTCATAACAGATGCTGCTCTAACAAATTGTGATAAAACACATTGTAATGTGTAGATATAACTGAAGCAATATATATCATTTCACTGTTATTCAGTGTCACTGTTTTCTTATATTGTTTCTCACGTCAGTGTAGCACTGAATAAAGTAGCGCTTTTTTTCAATGAATAGTGTGAGGAATAGAACGGTATCCTGTTTGTGATATTCCAGCTCCACTGAAATCAGTGGTGAAATTTCCACTATCATCATATCCATATCCACATATCATCACCATATTCAAAAGGAAGATTCAAAATTCAGTGTTGTAAATTGGTATGGGTGCCTTGATTTCAATCTAAAAAGGTTTATAGGTTGAACAATAATATTGTAGTTTATGTATATTAAAGTTACTTCTTCATTGCTACTCCCAAGCCGCTCTCATGAAGGAAGAACTTGTTCAAGTTTTCAGTGGAAGTTCAAGTCTTGGTTGTGTTCATTGAAGACCTCTTCCTGCCTATGAAATAATTCCCTATGCAGAAGCATCCTTTATGAGTCTCTGAAGTCCCTACAGGTCTTTGAGCTTCCTTTCTGATTGCTCCTCCATCAACAGGAGGGATGGTGAGCAGTATTTTTTGCTATTGTCTGTCTCCATCCTTTGTCTTACAGTCACTCAAGTTCATTGTTGTTCTCTCTAAAAGGGGTCTAATCCTGCAGATATGTGCACTGTATGCTTTTTTTTTGTAGTCTCCCACTGAGTTATTCAGTGAGTAAATATTCACATCCATATGACCCATGGATGACAGCAGGACTGAGGTCGTCTTCTGGAAAGTATCATTCCTGTGGTTAAAATCTCTGTGAACGCACCAAGAATCCAGCAGTCCCTGTGTGCTATTTTGGATTATTTTCATGTTCATCTTCAGTTATCAAGTGTACTGAAATAACCCCCTATGACTCTGAGAAAATGAAAATGTTGCAGTGAAAATAGTTGTACAAAGTCCATAGATCAATATATTTGATCATTTCAAGGATCTCACAGGTTACTGACACACACATCTAGGGAATGCAGGAAAACAGGTGGTCCGTGTTCACAGGAGGGACTAAAAGAAGGTGATCAGGACATCAGAAATTGTGATACAAAATTCAAGTTGCCTGTAGAAAAATGAATGTGGAGCAGCTGGCGAGAAAATTACAATGTGCCATCAAACCAAAAGCATAGCCTCTTGCTGTGGTTTAGGGGTGGTTGATGTTTTGAGGATGTAGGTGCATTGATGTGTGTAGCCTTGCTGCCGAATACCGCCACATTTACTGGGAGGAAATTCATGTTCTCAGCATCACAACAAAAAAAGATATGTACCCAAGAAAACTCTTCCAGAACAGCCTATGCAAGAAGCACCACACCTTGAATATATTCCCAGAATTTTTCTTCGTAGCTTTCAAATGCATTATAGGCTTACTAAATTTATCAGTAGAAGCAAACTTGCTGAGGACCTCCACATACCAAAAGAAGCCAGCTGATGCAGAGCAACAAGCGTAAAATTTGCAAACGCATTTCTTTCCACTGTAGGAAGTAGTTCTAACAACACAACTATCAAAATTCATGGATTCTCTCTCACTCTCTCTGTCTATCTCTGACTGCAACATATTTCACCCAGTGCACCAAATGTCCTCAGGGAAACTGTGGGTGAAAAGAATCCCTGCGCATTAAAATGAATTCACACAGACAATTGGTGAAAAAATACAAAAATCATATTTTTCCCAAGACAACAACTCCATTTCCAGCCTCTCTTACAAATCCTTAGGGAAGGTCTCTGAAATACCTTCAAGAGGCTGTGTTAGGAGAATAATTCACGTATATTGGACACTAAACCCAGGGTCTCAACAGAGGTCTTATTGCCTGATATAATTTTGATTTCTATTAATTTCTTGTATTCCAGAGGCAACAGTTTCCCATCTCTTTCCTCTCTTCTGTTGGTCTAAATTCCTGATCATCTTGTTTTAGTCCCTTCTGTTGAATACTGAACATTTCTCTTTCTGAATTCTTTAAACAACTTAGCTGAAGGTGAACAGTTTGTCTTAACCATGTTTCACATGAAGGTTACTGCTTCTATACCAAAACTGAAGACAAGTTTTTATATGACTCATTTTTTTTCTCACAACCACATTACATGTTCTAATAAAACTTTCCTTGCGTACCTTACTTTACTTCTATCCTCAGATGGTCTCACCTAAAGCAGGGAGCTGTTTTCACTTCTTACGGCACCTTGCTGTGCAAACAGATATGCACACATGCATATATGTGCGTATATATATGCACCTTTACATACATAAATGGAAATGCAGACATTTCTTTAAGTCTAGATCTCATGTCTGAAAAGTTTTAATTTGTGGGGTTTTTTTGAATGCATTAGTATGGTGTGTGGCCAACTACAAGTCATTTTCAGCTGCGTTAGTGAAAAATGGTTTTGTTCAGATATGGGAAAACAGTGCCCAGCAAATGGCTGGTGCTGTGTGGTTTTGGCTAGTGAAGGCATTGCTCTTCTCCAAACGCTACAGCTGCTAACTGAAAACCTCAGAGCAACTGTGCTGTGACCCGCTATCTATATTTTAGAGTTTTTAATTTCCAAAATGACGTTGATAACTTTTACAACACAACAATCCGGTGACTTTTCCAACACAACAGCTAAATGCAAATTATCAAAAGGTAAGGGAAATGTTGTTCAACAATTTATAGTGTTAAATAATGAACTTTCATAGGAAATTTTTCCCAAAAGTTTTTTTGAATAGGATAAAAATCCCTTTGGAATACTCAGATGCCTGAACACAGCGAAATTTTTAATTATACTTATTGAAAAATATAACTACTTGTTGTTTCTTAAGGGCAAAAAGCATATAGCTATACAAAAGAGAATGGCAACATGGCTCATTGGAGCCTATAGGACTTTCTTTGAATCCAGGGAAGTAAATACTACTTAAAAGAAATTAGGCATATATCAAATCAGGCCTAAAATTTAGCCTCCAAAACATTCATTTTTTTCTTAAATAATCTTGGGAGATTGTTTAAAGAATCAATTTTCTGTTAGGGAGAAGACATTGCATATGGGTAGGAAGCTCTCTAAAGTAATTTACTGGCTTTAGTTTAAAAGAATGTTTTATTGTAAATTGTTGCTGAAATAACAGCTCTACGAGTTTCATGTTTCTGTGGTTTCTAGTGCTATGTTTACGTGTAATTTTTTATTTTTTTACCTAAACACACTGCAAAGCTAACAAGGAATTTGAAGCAAACTGGGTCATCTCTGCTCACATTATCCATGGGAATTAACTTTCCAGAGCCTAAATGACTTCTACTTGAGCATCACTGTTATCTTCAGCCTGTGCCCTCTGCTGAGAGCCATTTGGCCCAGCTGGTGCCTGTTAGTGCAGGTGTAGCTGGCTAGGGGTTAGTGCACAAATATGTTGATTTGGATACAGGAGCCTGGTTTACTTCTACCTGTTGCCAGTGCTAACTCGAGCTGGGAGCTTGGTGTCACACTACTTGGCTTCCCTGGAGCTGGCTAGTTTGCAGCCTGTTTGCTGGGTGGATGAGAGCACGCCGCTTCTTGGCAGGTTGGTGGGTGCATCGAGGGTTTGGGGACTACTGTTCAGAGCTGATTGGAATAATGTTTAATGGTAATAGGGATGGCACTGAATGGAGAGCAGGAGAAGGGGAAATTTATGCCTGTTTTCATAAATTTGTAGCGATGTCTGTGCTCTTGTAATCTAAAATAACAGCCCTGAGCTTTTCATTGCTTTAGAGCCCATCTGTGCAATATGGGACTCCACCTCTGCTTTATTTAATACTTCCCAGACACTGTATCTGCTGAAAATACTCAGCCTTGTCTAATCAGAAGACAGGGAAATTGTTATGGTAATGGGGAAGAATAAGACTTTTACTGTTGATGGGTGCAAAGGTTTTCTGAGAGCTTTTCAGTAAAGGCACAGGAATAATGAAATGTGGTTATTTGTTAATTATCCTTTTTAATTCAGATTTTTTGCTTTTTCTGTCCTTTGCCTGCCTGAAAATCTCAAATGAGTAATTGCCACATATCTTTAGAAGGATATCATAGCAACCAAAATGCGGGGAAGACAGCGAATGAGAAAGTCTACAGTCCAGCAGTTTATTTTAGCAGACATTAATCAATGGAACTGCAGCTTCGATTGCAGAGCCTGAATTCATTTCTTGTATTTGATTTTCCCTCCAGCTACCATTGCAATTTACTTTTTATTAAATGACTTCTGATGAACAAATGACTTTAACCTCTTCTCAGTCCCATCTATTCACTGCATTATTGTGGACTGTAGATTAAACAAAACCTACCCAGACAGAAGTAAATAATGTAGTTTTATTTTGTGATGCTAGAGTAACTCTTAGTTACCAAATGCCTCCATTCATTAGCTGAACTTGATGTAATCTACTCTGAAGTATTAATTTTATCCTTGTATGGATCTATAAAAGGTTTCTGGAGAAGTGAAAAATATCTCTAGCAGCAGAAAAAGTAATGAAAGTCTTTTTCCAGGACTGAGCCGCATGATTTTATAATCTCCAACATTCTTTTACCTGCATTCCTTCTCAAAGGAATTGTATCTTTCGCCTCATATGTTTCACGGAGCCACAAGCTTGCAGAAATAGTCAGCTGGGTCTGTATTATTTGTGTTAGCTGATCAAACTTCAGAGTAATCTGCCACTTTGAGGTAGTTCTCCTAATTCTTTTACTACATCAACTGCCAACAATATATTTTTTTTAATCCCAGTGCAAGGTGACTGATAAAAGTGCTCTCTACGCATAACTGATAAGAAATGAATAATCTCACAGACAAAATATACAGCCTTTGCAAGAGACAGGATTATCACTTGTGGGAAGTAGTAATACTGGGGAATGTAATCAATTGACAAGAACGAATTTGTGAGCCAGCAGTGGGTAGTATACAGGGTTCTTCTACGCTGAACCTACAGAAAGCTGTTAGGAAGCAAAGAACAACAGCATTAGAAAAATGTAGGTCTTGACTAGTCTTGTTAGGAGTGTTTCTCAGGAACATACTTTGCATGCTGCTTTTGAGAATTAAGTTAAGCTTGGGAGAGTGAAGAAGAAGGAATAGTTGTCAAATAGGTGCCAAGCATGTTCAGTCAAATTCTTTAAGTCATGTTCCAAGTAACATTAAAAAAAAAAAAATCTCTTGTGTGTATTTATATGGAAGTCTTCAATGCAGGACATCTGTGCTCAGGTGTGTATAAGTCCAAAATCACATCTGGACAGTGAGGTAGTAGGTGTAGAACACTTGTCACCTCTATGCTAAGTTAAAAAAGCAAGTAGTAGCAAGTTTGTTGGAGCAACCAGTCAGAGCTCTACTGTGGCCGGTTGTCCTCTGTGAATGCTGTGTAACTCCACCAGTAGAAAGCCGATTGTGGTTCCCTGTGATAAAGAGCTTTCTAATTCTAGGAAAGTTGTCTCTCTTTTGCAGTAGCCTATACAAGGAAAGCAGCACTGGGCTAGAGAAAAGTCGAGGGTTCTGCTGTGGTTGGTGTGAGAACAGAAGTGTTTTGTTTCATAATTTCCTCTTTGCATAATCATGAACTGATGTCAAAGAAATGCAGGATCTTCCTGTGCTGCATTTGTTGTTGCTTCTACCCATACGTACCTGCTCCTTTATTCCTACAGCTGCATTTTGTCATCTTCCTCCTTTTGCCCATTTGATCACAAATTCTTTGTTTCTTGCACCCATCAACAGAGATGCATTTATTTTATCCATTGCCTCTTTGTGTTTAATTCATATTCTGCTCTTATTGTCCATGTTTCTTCCTTACCTGTGAATTTGCTTGCCTTAGATTTTTATATAATTTTCTTTCCTTGCTCTAAGTTGGCAGAGCTGCCATCTGACTTTTCTTTTGTGTGATGTATCCTTTTTACTCCATTCTTACGTTCTGCAGTGTGTGAAATGCACTGAACTGTGGAGTTGCCAAGAAGCATCATACAGCGAGGAAGAGATAAAAGTATTGAACTATGAGAGTGTACTTTAAGCTCTGTGTGCTGCCACAGGCAGGACAGGCTCCCTGTAGCACAGCTCTATTTATGTTTAAATTTTAAGACTAATTATGATATATGTTGCTCATTCATTTTTGCTTTCTTGGGCATACAATCTAGTTCCACCTGGGAAAAATGGTCTTTGTCTGAATAACCCTTTGCTATAGGTGTAGGGTTTTTGTTTGTTTCTGAACGTTTTTATCACCCATAGGGCAGACCCAGAAAAGAAAAACACAGAGTTTTAAACAATTTAACATACTAGCTTTGCAAGCAGATCTAATAACACAAAAGCTTCTAATAGTTTATGTATTCTAAAACTTGGCTTTAGTCAAATGCACGTATTAGCAATAATATGTTGGTAGCTATTTATCTTCATCAAAAGGTAGCTTTCTACTTGAGTGTCATTTACATAAATGTCTAAAGTGTGATTTTAGTTTGCACAGGCTTTGTCCATCCCTGTTACACTTCTATGATTTCACTTTCCTGCTTGCTTTCTAACCAATTTAGAAAAAGAAATACCCTACAGTCAAAGCATCAGCATCATTCCAAAAATGTTTTTTACTACTGTTTACTGAAGAATGGAGCAGGAGCTTGCAGTAAGAATATATTTTTTTGAGTAGAAGAAGAATAATAATATTAGAATTACACATGTTGCATAAAAGCAGTTTTATTGGCCTTGTATTGCCTGCAAGGTGCAAGGAAAGTTTAAAAGGAATAGCTGCTAATGTAGACTAGCAGAGGACTGGAAATAAGATTTATTGCATAGATCAGACTTCCTCTTCTTAGCTTCTTTCTGGAAGAAAACAGATTTTTAAAAAATGTGTCAGGGTTTCTTAAAATGACAATTCCCTTTTTCCCCCTGTATTTTTATTTTTTAATGTACATATGGAGATAGGTACTGCAGTAGTTCCATATGAAAACATATAGGCACTTTGAAAATATTTTCTACATAATAATTGGGAATATGCATTTATGAAGAACAATTGTGCAATGTTGGCAGGCATAATATGAGTCAGAAGAGAAAACTAGTGGAGTTCAAGTTCAATTCCATTCTCTTCAGTTGGTGGATTTTTATACCATCTTCATCACTGTAGATTTTCAGTGCTTTCCTGAAAAGTAGTAAGCTGTGTGACCAGCCTGTGTAAGGCATGATTCTGTTTCTAGAGAAACTTAAGATTTTTAAAGTATTAAGATAATTTTGTTATTTATTTATTTTTCCTTAGCTACAGTTTGTGTGTGTTTGAATGTACATTCAAATGAATCTCATATAGGAAATCCAGTAGTCAGATCTGAAGTATTGCTTAGAATACCGTGAATGTTCATGTCAGCCTTGGGGGACAATGTGTTCCCAGCATGGGTGTATTCTGGAATGGACTTCTTAGTCTCAGACTTTCTAGTGGTGATTTAGATACTCTGGGAGGCGACAGAAGCACACCTAGATATGAGCAGGTTATTGCCCTTCAGATTGAGGACTGTCCTCAACTGGAGATGCTGGAAAACATTTCTTTAAACTGAGAAACAATGCCAGACTGAGGATCAGGAACGAATCCTGGAGCACTTGGAGGTGTAGGATAATTTGACTCTTTCAGCTCCATACTTAGATAAGTATTAATGACTGTAGGCTAGTGTTTCATTTCCTAGTCAGAATGGTGTCCATTCCCTTGGGTTCAGTTTTAGTCAGCTGCTGTTCCTCTGTAAACTTATCCTTACCAGCCTGGTCCCAGAAGACCCATACATTTCTTTTTCTGGCTGTGCAGTATCTCACTGTGCGACTTGTCTGTATAAGCCACCTCTAAGTCTCATCATTTAAAAATCACTTTTCCTATTTGGGGAAAGACTGGTACTTTATTAATAAGCACATTGCTCAAAGTTGTTGCAAAACAGAGTTAAATGAAGAGGACCATAAATACTCACAGTGCTCCATCTACTTTAGAGAAATGCACCTCGTTTACTAGAAAGCCTGCAGTTGCAGGAGTTGAATTCAGGGAACTCAGCCTTCCAGTTCTCTTGGAATAGCAGAGCAGACAATACTCTTCATTTAGCCACAGCAAATACTAGACTGAAGCTGACCACTGGGCCATTTCTTCCTTCTTTCTTTCATTCCATGAAATTTTGTCTTCTCCTTCCACTCCTAGCCCAGCTCTCCCCTGATATATGTGGCCCCCCAAGGGTAAGTTCTGTTCAACAGCGTTCAAGGTATGGCTTAACATTTCTTGTGGCTGGTAGTATGGCAGTGCATTGGTTATACCCCACATGCTCATCTATGTCGCGCCATTTGTGAATGTGAAATCACAGAAGTGGTTTTGTTTCTTTGCTGGCCATGATCTCCCTTTGCATTTAAGAAATGTGTTGTGATTATGTGCAGGTTTAAGAGAGTCAACTGAAGAATGCTTTGAAAAATTCACTGTTCCAAATTAAGAGTATTCCCACATGGCAATGCCCTGGAATAGAAAGGTTCATCAGCTTGCATGCCACCGCTCTCTCTGATTCTTCTTGGTTTGCATATTTGTAGGATCATCATGGATATAATCAGTGAAACAGGCATCTTCATTTCCAGAAGAAAACGTTGTCTTCTATTCTGTATGTGGCTTAATAGTTCCTGACTCTTTTATGAAAGTCTGCAGGGAAAGAATTTACATTAACAGATACAGTAGCTGTATTGAACCTTTAGATATGAACTCTAGAAACCAGAACAAAAATCCTTTCAGCTGATTTAAGTGTCTCAAGAAGCAAAAACTTGAACTTGACTATCATGTTGTGAAATAACAAAATGCAAATCTGCAAACAGCTTCTTACAAGTTTTTCTTTGGAAGTTGATAACCCTGGGTCCGTATTTATTCTTTTAACTGTACTAGCTAGGAACATAAGCTGTGTAGGTGTTAAGGAAAAGAAAAACAGATTACATTACAAAGAAAGATGCACAGTGTTTGAATGCATCAATAATTCCCTTTTTCTTCTCTTTTCATAGCAGTCCTGAAAAAGATGCAAATATATTCTACAGTTTAGACTTGTACCGTTTGTGACAGATGTACATTAATATAAACCCCTTTTCTTAATGCACGCATGGATGAGTCGGATTTTGTACAGAAATAATTGGGCTAATTAAAATTGAGTGAATGTTTTAATTTCTTTTAAATATAACAACATATTTTCTACCTGTATCAGCTGTATGCCTTATTCATTTTGGGATATTAGAAAGAAAGCAAAAGGGCTGAGTACAGTACATGAAATGAAGTAAAATTTTTTCCAGTCCTTTAATATTATTTCTATGTTGAAATGTCCTGTTCAATCAAAATAGTCTTGTTCTAACCCTTTCCCCATGTCTCTTTCTA
The DNA here is from genome assembly GCF_000699245.1 of Pterocles gutturalis. NCBI lineage: Eukaryota > Metazoa > Chordata > Aves > Pterocliformes > Pteroclidae > Pterocles > Pterocles gutturalis. The sequence goes on from NW_010101160.1 coordinate 67,056, forward strand.
CACACAACTTCAGTTTTTAGCGTGCACATGCATGAGCATAATGTCAAGATAATGACAGCCTTAGCATATGTGGTGATTTAATTTTTAGTGTTTAGTAATGAATAATTTGTCTTTAATAATGAGAAATTACTTGTCAATTCATTTCAGATTTTTATGCAGATCATAGATTCTTGCCTTGTATTCTTCCTTAGGATCAAGTGAATTAGGCATTCTGTCTTGTAAAATGCGAACTTCACCTTCTCCACTTGCATCATAAATGAAAAGAGATTATCCCTTTAACATTACACTTTTCTTCTTTTTTTGTCTTGCTGCTCTTAGTATCTAGTACTGGATTCATAGCATGCTCAAACCACCTATTGATTTGAAGGAATACTGTATCAGATACTCATTTGTGTGTTGACGGTTGGACTTGATGATCCTTGAGGTCTTTTCCAACCTTTATGATTCTATGTGTGCTAGTATCTTTTTTTTTCTTATAAAGTAACTCTTCTTGCCCATCCTTTCAATTTGTACAGTGTCTTTACTTGCATCAGTATTACCCAACTAACACTTCACACCTTGCCACACTTTCTGTTCGCATAAGTCCTATTCTACTAATAGCATTATACTTCATATTTTTCTGAGTATCTACTGCTAATAATGATTACCTGAGGCCTGATCTGTGTGAGAGTTTTCCAGCTCTTATTAGGGACTTTTCAGCTGTGTCGTGAATCATGTTGTTAGTGTTTAATAAATATGAGCAAAATGGAACTATATTTATCTTGGGCTTCCTTCTCATGAAAAACAAGTTCTTTTTTTTTTTTTTTGAGTAACTGCTGCAGCATGGATGTAAATTCAGTTTAAAGGGCTTGTTCAGCTTGCTTGTGTTGAATGCTTGCCTGTTAAAGTCAGTGGAAGTTTGCCATTTTCTTCCACAGCGCTGTGATTTCCTTTACTGTTCTTCTTCCCACCCCCCTTCTTTTCAAATAAATTATCAGTGTGATTCAACCGCAGTACGGTCCCTGGAAATCCTCACTTCCTCTTTCTTCTCCTTCCTTACATTTTGCTGTTCTCCTGCAAAAGCTGTTGTAAGCTTTCCTGCTCTGTGGTGGTGTTCATGTCAGAACACTCATGGTTTGTTTCTATCTTGCCATTAAATTTTTCAAGACCAGAGTTTTCATTGATCAGTATACTGCTTTATGCTGCACGCCTCTGGGAACGGGTAGGATATTTAAAAAATGCTTCTCTTAAAGAAGAGAGTGTCCACAGCTCAGTGTCTTCTTAAAGTCACTCGGATCTCTGTGAAATATTGCTAAAGTTTGTGTGGGGTCCTTTGAAGAGGCAACAAGGCCTCAGCTCACATGCAGAGAAAAAATACTGATCTGGACCTTCAGTAAAGCTTCATAGTCTTTTAGTTCAGATTTACACAGCTTTCTTCTTCAGACTCCTGTCTGCATCACTATTCAGTGAATATTCTTCTATTAAGATCTAAGATGTGTGTGTTGCATGTCTTGGAGAGACTGTAGAAGACACACCAAAACAAAATATACTCAGTCACCGAGGAAAAATAAACAACTAAATAGGTACTCTGTTTCAATCTGCCATCGTAGCTCAACATTTCATTTGGATGAGAGGGAGTTATGTATACTGAACATCTATATGAAATGCTTCAGCAAAAATGTTTCAAGTCATGGTAGAAGAGCCATGGATGAAAAAGAAAAAAATTGCATTGAATGAAGGCTTGTAGCACCTTGTCTGAAAAGTACTGCACAAACAAGGACTGCTCCTTTTGGGGCTGGGAGTTGAGACTTCAAAAGGAGCTACACATTCCAAATCATTGGGTCACTGGTGTTTTGTAGTTTTTTTTTGAGGGGGGTGTGTTTGTTTTTTGTTTTTGTGTTTTTTTTTTTTTTTTTTTGGCTTTTACAAACCTATTTCCATTTGAGTGCTGATGTTATATATATATGAAAAAATTATCTGTGACTAAATTCTTCTCTCTGGCACTGTTACTATCTCCAGGAGCATTTTTACAAAGAAATCTTATAAAAGAATCTTCCCATTTTCCATTCGACTATGTAATACACCAAATCTCAGGAGATATTAAATGTGTGTCTGTGGGAGAATGCAGTGTTCCTTGCATAATTTAACCAGCATTATTACTCGGCAGCCTTCTTAAAGAAATAACAATTTCAAAGCTTTTTTTCCTTGTTCTACATTCTGTGATGTCGTGCTTTTCTACATCCTTTGATAGTTAAATAAAAAAACCTTAAGAGTCTTGAAACAGCACTACTGTTGCAGCACAAACTAAACAAGGAGAGATGAAAGTAGAGATTATATTTGGGCCTTCAGTTCAAGAAGTTACTGAAAAGAAAAATGTATAGTGATGGGAGAAATTATTTTTTCCCCTGATGATGATCCTTTATTATTTAGTAGAAGTTTGTAGAAATGTATTTATAGAAATGAAAGATGATGGATAAGAATTTAACTATGGAAGTTTTCTGTTAATCATTCCTATTTTCCAGTTGATCCTTACTAAATTAACCTTATGGCAGCACTCAAAGCAGTAGAAGTTCTTCCTGAGAATCTGAAAAGCTATAAGCAGCTACCTGACAATCTTGTTTCTCTACCATATTCAGAGAACAAAAAATACTGGACTCTTTCTCCTTTACTGTCATTTTTTGATCCACTTCTAGTGGATATGGCAGAAGTGTATAGAGTTCTGCGTGCTAGAGCTTATGCACTCAGTTCTCTGTGTAGATTTTATGCATTTATCTGTGTTTGAGAGAGAGAGAGAGACTAGGAGGTATTATGCTGTGAGATGAATAATCTGCTTAAATAGCAAAGCACTGGTAAGCAGTATTGAAAGCAATGAATGTGTTTCTTTGGCCACTTCCTGAATAATATTGCTAAGGACTGGCAGTCTGGTGTTTTAGGCTCAGAGAAAATTTCTTCTAATTCTGTAGGGCAAGATTGTCAGGTATGATGTGACAACACTTTTTTATGCAATTGAGTGATTACTTTGTGCTGACAACTTCGCTAACTATGAAAGAAGATAGTATTGGCTGTAGGTTAGGTCAGTATTTTAGGTCTCTGTGGGAGCTGCTGCCTGAGATTTAGTTTTAATTTTTAAGTTTAATTTACATCAAAGACATGTTCATTCTAAGATAGCTTTTACACTAAGGTTTACAAATGGGTAAGAAAAAAATTAAGGTAGGATTGACATGATGGAGGAGTTACTGAACCAGAAAAATATTTCATTTGCAGAAACTTCAAGGAAAATTGTCTAGAGATTAAACTTGGCGTTGTTGCTGAGTGAAGGAGGTGGGTCAAGATTTCTCTGCTGAGAAATCAGTGTGGCTCCATGTAGAATAATTGAGCTGCATTGTGATCAGCTGAAAATCTCACCATAAGGCTTGCTCTTCTCCTAGTCTGTGTTGTAAACTAGGCAGAAATCCACTAAGGTTATTGGTGTTACACCTGCACAAATGGTAAGTGAACCGCAATCTGCAGTAGGTATGTAAGTGGCAGTGAAGCTATGGGTGACCCAGAACATAGGAATAAGAAGCTTGTGCTTTATTCCTTAAAGAATTGGGTGCATTAAATGTATTAATAAAGCATGAACTAACAAGGAGTCTTTCCAGTCTGTTGGATAAATTTGTACAACTTTAGAACTTCCCTGTATTTGGTATGCTAGATTTTTGTATGGTTTCTAGGTCTTGGTAAAAGTGTTAAGTACTAAATAGTAGTGCTTCTACTAGGGATGTTAACAAGCACAACAGTTTTATGCAGCTGAATAGTGTTCTTTGTTCCTCGTTACTCCACTTTGCTACTCTTTTGTGTGACTAAGTTTGCAATTGTGTGTCTTTGAATCTTGATTTGAACTGTGATGAAGGTGCTATTGCAAGGAATATGTGGGAGTATTCATCCACAGGAACATTTAAAAATATATATATACACACCATCTGGTGCAATGAGGTGTATTTCAAAGGCAAAATATTTGCTCTTTAGAAGTGTCTCAGAGTTAAGAATATTTCTTTTCTTTGGAAAAGATGGTTTGGCAGTTTCTAGAAAAAAATTCTTCATTCAGAGAAGGGGAAGGAACCTAACTGAGATATGGTTATTTTATAGTTCATTTTTGGAACCCTCTCCATATTTAAAAAAAAGTCTTTTAAAGTACCTATTCAAGAACTGGAGAGTACTTGAAGTATAGCATCATTAAAATTTCATAAAAACATAATACCATTTAGCTATGACTACTTGATATTTGTTTATGCGACCAGGATATATGTTAGCTGTCATAGAAAAGTTGAGTTGATCATCCTTTTATATGGCCTTTTCCGAGCTTTCCAACATAGAAGACACCAATCAAGATTCTGCTATATAAAGGCTTTTTGTGTTCACAGCTCTGCAAAACATTATATATAAAGCTATATGACCATATGTTTTTCCTGAATTGCTGGTAAAGGTACTATGGAATTGTATAGGGCCAAAACCAGATGTTCAAAGGCCCCAAGCAGCAGAACCTCTAGTGAGCAATGAATATCTAACGATAACTTTTAGAGTTGTCAGCCTAGCATAGTAATATGCACGTTTAGCACATTTAAATGTGCCACTTTAATTCTGTGTAGTGCTATTTTTTTTATTAGAACATTGTGTGCTTCAACATTAGATTTCTTGCAGAGAGATATTTTTTTTTGTCAACTAAAGCTGGAAGCAATTCTTTTTTCAGAAGACTTAAAAACATGTTTATAAAACCAAGGTGAATGACATGATTTTTTTTCCCCTTCAATTCCTTATTTCTTTGCTCACTTGGCAGCTGCTTGCTGTTTTGCTTGGGATCAAAACCAACCTAATGAGTTGCAGGTACAGAATTCACTTGGTTTGCACTTCACATTTATTACCCAAAGAGTGTCATTTATTAGTTTTCTTGAATTTCTGCAGTATACCAAGATGTATTTAAATCAGCTAATTCTTGTAGAAGAACTGAATGAAAGATTTTGCTCATTTTCAAAATCCACCATTAGTAGATGACAGGTTTTCTTTAATTGCTGTAAGGATAAAACTCCCACTAAATTAACTGTGTAGCATATCTGCATATCTCCTGTTTTCCTAGATAGAAACAGGAATGCTTACTGGATAATAATTTTTATGCATCTATATTGATATTTTAAAAATTGATGTATGCTTCACTGTTAGATTCAATTTCTTTATTATTTTGCCTCACTTTTTGCGACGGTTCTTTCTGTCAGTCCTTTCCAGCTATCTTTTTAGAATTAAATTTTTATGCAATGCAATCGGAATTTTTTTCTTGCACTTTTAAACAGACTTTTTGTAGTGCAGCTTTCACTTTTCCTTTTATTCAGCATGGCTTTTTAAATAAAAAAAAAATCTTGTAATAATGGAATTGTATTTTGTTGGATTTTTTTCCCCTGGAATAATTAAAAAGCCCAGTTATCCTTTATGTTTATGGATATGTCTTGTTGGGAATGATCAGTCTGTACACTGCAAATATAACCAAGCTCTGATCATTTACACTTTCTTTAGAGACATTTTAGTGATGGCAGTGTAAGATAACTAGTGTATGTCCTCCAGACTGATGTCACCTTGGATAATGCGTTTTTCTTCTCTTTATCATACATGTTAAATCCTGCTCTTTCATCTAATATGGTACTCTGTAACAAACGTTAATGATTGCTGCTGTCAGATAGGACTTTAATCCATTCCAGGGCTTGGATGTCTGATGTGTGAATAATTTGAAGTAATAACACTTTCTCTCCCCAGCCCTTGCTAGGCATGCTGTTCTTCCTGACTGGATCTATTTAGAGACTTTAAACACTCCAGTCATAAAACCTCCCACCAGATTTTGATATTTCTGATATTTGTCTAATTTATCCTCAAATGCATGCTTTTAAATATTACTCTTATTTTTGTGTGGACTTCTGGCATTAGCCTAAAAACAACTGATCACTTTGGTTTTTACGTCCCTTGGTGATGTGAATCATTGTGCAGTGACACCCACAGTACGAGTCCTGTGTTTGATTATCGGCACCTCATTTAACCTCTCAATGTCCTTGCGTTTTATGCAGAGACTAATACTCTCCCTGTTCAGACAACTAGTCAGTCATCCAGGAGATTGTGTCCTCCTGCTGGGAGGTGGATTATCTGTAGATAAAGGATTTCCACTTACTCCAAGGCGATGTAAGATTTCCCCGAACTGACTCCTCGCGGGTGCTCCTGGCCCTGCCTTGGGACCCGGGGAGGTGGGAGCCCTTCTCCCTCACCAGGCCCCAAAATGGCGGCCATGGCCTGGCCTGTGGTGGACGTGGGGCTGCACCAGAGGCTCGGCTGTCCTTGGCCCCTCTCCTCATTGCAGCACTCCTGCTTTTCTTTACCACAGCAGTTTTTGATTGCTTTATGGACGACTACAGTTAAGTGATGCAAATACCTATTTCTAATTTCTTCCTACTTAAATTTATGTTCCCGATACAGCTTATTTCAGCGAAGTGTTTTAGCAACCACACAGCTTTGCATATCTCTCCTACAGGCCAAGGAGTACTACCGGAAAAATGAATACATTAAAACTATGTAAAACTTCTACTCTGTATCTAGAAATAAAATGTGTTTAGTACAACTAGGAGCAGGATTTGGCCCACACTCCATTATCCATTAAGTTGTGATAGCTCCTCCACTCTACGTCATAAATCTGTTGATTATATTTCTTTGAAAAGGAATTACTGCTTCAGCCAGACATTAATCTCTCATTAGATTTTATTATCTTTCTTATTTACACTGCTACTTGGATTATAAAGAGCAGTTAAATAGCATGAATTAGCAGTTTATCAAATTTAAGGTTTCACAGCCTAATAATTTTCAGGGTGAGCGGACTTCTGCTCTGTTTTTCACATTCCTTAGCAAGAAGTTTTGTATTAATTATGGCTTGTAAGCAACACCAAGAGGGGGAAAAATCAACACAGCCCGACCCTTCTATGCTGCGCTTTTGTCAGGAACAAATTTTTCCAGCCAAGTTACAAACGTCTCGAAGCAGAAGTCGGTACCAGAGGAGGGGTCTCCCTGTGCAGGGCCCTCATTGCTGCCCACCTCACGTCCAAGGATGAGAAAGCGGCGCTGGGGGCCCAGTGCAGTTCCCAGGGCGGCAGCAGCCCTGTCAGCTGCTTGTACTTGGAGGCCGTGCTTAAGTGCTGCAGAGAGTGGGTTTTTGGTGCAGTTCCCAGGGGGGCAGCGGCCCTGTCAGCTGCTTGTACTTGGAGGCTGTGCTTAAGTGCTGCAGAGAGTGGGTTTTTAATATAGATTTATACGTGGAAATGTGTAACAGAATAGTAAGAGTAGTAGTATGAGGCACCTGTGGGGAGGAAGAGTCTGTGCTGCTTTAATACCCTGCTGTGAGTGCTGCCCCAGGTGTGCCAGTCATGGTTGTGTGGGGAGAAGCTGAGGTAAGGGGGAAAAGATGGCCTGTTTGGTTTTATGCCTTTCCCTATACTTTTTTTTCTCTTGTAAAGTAAAACCAGGGCAAATAGTTGCTTCAAGTTAGGTGGATCATGCTGGTGCATTGGTCTGGGTCTGCTTCAGCAAACTTCTAAACTCTGGGATAACATCTGATTTTTTTTTTTTTTTTGAGATTATTAAGAATGGAGAAATGTGTTGTCATTGTTTTAATGAAGTGTTGGCATGTACTGACAAAGTGTCCAGGTTAATGCTGTTCCAGGACCAGCAGATCCCTGGGTAATTCACCCCCCTGCTGCTGCTGGTGGTTTTGTTTCCAAAATAAAGAGCTACTTCTGAGATGGCTTTCAGCCCCAGGAGAACAAATTAACTGTTCAAACAAATGGGTTTTCCCTTCAGTTGCTAAATTGCAACCTATCTGTTAACAGGAAAGAACTTTTTCACTGCTGGCAGTGGTAAAGCTTTTTAACTGCTGAGTGTTAAAATCTTATTACTTTTACCTAAACTGAAGCTACCTCTGTGCCTGGGAGCCCTTGGAAGGAAATGGTTTACCTGAGCATTATGGCTGCAGAGACCTGCTGAGCTCCTGACAGGCCCTCAGTTGTGTTTGACCCTCCCTTTGCCTCACCTCCCACCTATTGATATTTTTGCTGTGAAGAAGTTCCTAGTCCCCGCTTGATGGCTTTGTTGGAGATGCTTTCTGCTTCTGCCCCAGCAGCACCCCATGGTGGGAGCTCAGCAGCTTCTCTGTGCTTGGGGTCAGCCAGAATAATGCACAGTGCCTGCAGCACTGTTTTACAGTAATATAAAATACTGTTGGGTCAAAATCTGTTGTACTTGGTGCTAGGCTTTGTCAGCTTGTCTTTTGAGTGCCACAAGTGTTGGATTTTGCTATGTAACAAAGACATGGAATTAATGATTATTTTCCATTAAAAAAAGGGATGGTGCTACTTATTTCTGTGAATGAGGGAAGAGCTTCCTTTTGTGATAGTAGTATTCTCAGGGAGTTCTGAAGCAGATTCACAGTAAGTTGAAAAACTGTCTTTCTAGAAAATTGTGCTTATCTGTTTATGTAAGAACAGATCCTGTCTCCTTCAGCCTACGCAGACTATGAAAGTATGATTGTGGAAGATTTGGTGCAGGCTGCCCCTGGAGGCAGAACTGAGCTGGCATGTGAGGCTTTGGAGCGGATCTCCTCTTTTGGAAAATTATCCAGGACCTTTCAGCCATAGGTTGTGTTGGTGATCTCAGCAGTCAGAACCTGGTATTTCAGAACTGCATTTATGTTCAGGTTTCTCTGTTCCCTCTTCAGTGTTGGCTGTCAAAAAGCCCAGCTCCCATGCTGGGAAAATGACTGGATGGATTTGTCCTAAAACAGGCACCAAAGCTTTTGTTCATGAGCAGGCTGTCAACAAAATGGTGAGGTAAGCTGGTTGACACTAGAGTTCTGTCCTGGAAATCACTTGCATTACAAACATGGTGGCAGAATGAGAGCTTTGCACTTTCATCTACCCCATAAATTGCTGTCTTTACATTTTCTGTCTGTCTATTTTACTCTCTTATAAAATTTGCTGTAATCATCACGCACTGTTCTTACTACTTTTGGAATGTGCTGTATAACGAGCAGTGTGTTAAGGGCTTTTTAACACTGAGCATTTCTGAGGGGAGTTTGTAATGTGTGCAAGGGTCTGCCCTAGTGAATCCAGTCACGGAAATGGGGTGCAACGAACTGTCTCAACGAGGATAAGGTGCACTAATTTAAGATGAGGGTTGTGTATAGGAATGTATATAACATAGTAATGCTATTACTACTGTTGTCATCTGTGATGTTGCTCGGATACAAGTATGCCATTTTCGGTAGCTGGAGGCTTTAGCATAGATGAGGCATAAATGGAAATAAATAGATATGCGTTTAATTTCTGTAGATATTACTATCATGTTGTCTGTGTCTTTTATATGATAGTGATCTCAATAGGTGGTAATCTTAATCTAATTTTTTATGAAATATCCACTCCATTTCATATATTGCTTTCATTTTTACATCTCAGGCTGTGTAGTTTTGTTGCTGGTTATTAGCATGCTCATATTATTAATTCCTTGTATTTTTACTTCTCTGAGTAAAACAGAACAAGAAAGTTCAGGGAATTAAGAACACTTATTGCATATCAGTGATGTGGAAGAGGTGTACATACACCTCCCCAGCTGGATGATATCTCAGTAGCAAAGAGAAAACAACTGCCAGCTACAAGTGAAGAGGCAGAAATTTGAGCAACTGCTGAAAAAATCACTGAAATTAAGGACCTGCTCGTTTAGTGTGATTGGAGCATGTAAATATTAACTCTAATGATGACAACACGTAAATTGGAGTGCTCAATAAAATTTGAGCATGTGAAACTGAAGTGCCACAACCTGCTTTATTGATCACTTTTAAAGTCATCTGCATTTAATTTACCACACTATTTACTATTTATGCTTGTAGCAGAATTTCCATAAGGAAGCCACCAGTCTTCCAAAATGCCCATGTATGGGTACTTATAAAGAAAATAATTCTATGTGCAAGATAGCCTAAAGTTGGGACCTGACTGGGATTGTGAATTCTTCCATTTAACTTGTTCTACAGCAGTCTCTGGCTTTGCAGAGAAGATGGAATATCCAAGAAAGCAACAAGACAATTACAAGGTAACACTAAAGATTTGATATGGTCAATGATCGTTTATTAATCAGTAACGATAGTAAATAGAGGTAAATACTGGCACATGGAAACAGATCAGTTTTACAATAAACTTCTATACTAGCCAAAATGTAGTTCATCTAAATAGCTCCTCAAACTGTATAGGGTTTAAGGTGCAGTGAACCCTAGGAATGTAAATGAAAACTGATGTAGGTGCAAGTAACTGTTTTGTTACATCACCAAATAAGACCCTGATTAAATTTTTCAGAACTGAGATTTATAGATGCAATATTCTAATACTAGACCTTTTGGTTCATAAAAATCTCCCAAGCACAAAGACAATAATTTTGGTAGCAACTTCACTGTAAGAATTTGTCAAACAAAAAGCAAAAATATCTTGGAAGTGAATCCACAATGAGAACATTTCTTAGATCATTGAAAGAGCAGCATATTTCAAATAATTGTGCAATTCGTTTTGGCAGAAATATTTGGGTTTTTTTATAAGGCTTCTAGATCACTAGCATTGGTATTGAAGAAAAACATAAATCTTAAAATTGCAAGAGTTAATTTTCAACAGTTATTTCTCTCATTACCATGCCATTACTTTTATAAAAGATGAGCAGATAGATGTATGAGATTGTCTGGCAGGTGTAGGCTCTTGGTAATCTTTGTAATAAGAAATCTTTTACTTCATTTTTAAGATTAAAAATCTCTATGAACAGGAACATCAGTAGCAAAATTACTCTTTAGGATTCCAAAAGGAAACAAAAGTTGTCTGTCAAGGTCAACTTGATGACAATATATTGTCAGGAGGCTTGAGAGGTCTGTGGGATGCCTGGATAGCAGGATTTCCGGCAGTAGCAGTACTATAGAGGAGTTTATCCTGGCAGACAACGGCGTTTGCTTATATTAGCTGATGATATAATAAAAGACAGGCAAAATCATGGGGATCTTCTGTCCTTTTGTCAAAGCCCTTGTACAAAAGGAACTTTTTACATAGAAGAAAAGGTTTTGTGAGAATTCATAATTAAATGTCAGGCTGTGGAGTGGGCAGAGCTATACAAAATATAAAAGTTTTTTGCACAAAAAAAACCTAAGGATTTTTATAGATCTTTTAGGCAAGCACTTACTGTTGACAAAATATGCGCACACCCTATCATTTTGCAAATACTTCTTCACTGTCATGCTGTTAAGTGACCTTGTAATACTTTGTTTCAAACAATCTCAATAATGATTGCTTTTTTAATTAGTTCAGATTTCTAATATGTAGAGATGTATTTCTTGTTCCTCCTGAAGACCTAAGGTGTTAAAAATCTTTGAACATCATGGCAAACCATGAGAATTAGGTGGCATCTCCCATTCTAATATTGCGGACTTTGAAAACTGATTGGGGATTTGTCACAAGGAGGTGTTCTGCAGTACAGAAACACTTTGTTATTGCAAAATAAAGCATTTATCTTAAATACTTAATGGCAATGTGGGGCAAAATGAGACAAATGACAGACCTGCTTTGATCTTTAAGGAGCTGGGGAGAGCTTTGTGCAATTGAGAATGAGATTGATTGGATTTTAGGCTCACAGGTACTGGGTAAAGTATGTGGAAAATAATGTGACATCAGAGACTTTGAGGGTTATCTCAGTTTTTTTCAGGCTATGCTTGAACAAAAGTAGGGGTTGCTAAACCACATATGTTTCTACTGTTGGAAGAAAAAGCTAAAACCAAACTCAAAAAACATATCAAAACCTTCACATAGTCCAAACAAATCTGAAGTTGTGTGTGATCAGACTGGTAATACTGATCCTTTTTGCTGACTGCAGGTGTTGAGAGAATCTGGAGTTTATTTTTCACCTTTACAGTGTAGCACTGTGTCACCAGTGAGCACACTGCTGCATACCTTAAGTCTGATCAAATAAATTGACTGGAGGGGAAGGATGGAGGAAATTAATTATTCTAGAAAATAGGAAGACTGAAGGAGAAAAGAAAAGAACTAAAGGACGAATCAAATGGGAAGGCACATAGGAAAGGTGGGAACTGCAAGAAATGCAAGGGTAAAGCAGTAAAACAGGATGGGAAAAGAAAAATGGAGTGGAACTAGAAAATGAGAGGATGCAAAAAGGTACTGAGGAAACAGTGTGAAGGGAAGGGCAATAGAAAAGTGAAAGGAAGTCTATCACACATAAAAGGGAATTTTAATTAAAACTCAATTGACAAAAAAAAAAGTTAAACAGGAATTAAGAAGTGCTCCATATAGAATCACTCAGGAGTCCAACGTATAGCCACATGCTATTGGCAAAGCTTTTAATTGCATCTGCTTATAGTTGTCTTTAAGAGTTAATGTGCCTTTCTGAAAGCTGATGACATCTCTGGCCACCTTTTCTGGTTCAAGGGGATGTGCTCTGCCTCAGCCTGTGTGGAGGCTCTGTATCACTAGAGTACCTGTGGGAGTTGTGACTCTGGGTTAATGGCAGTCCTTGTATGGCCCTTAGTCCCTGAAGTTGTTGGTATATGGCTAGCATTTGCACCTGTAACCAATGGCTGGAGGGTCTAAGAAGATAGACACTGAGTGAGAAAGGCCCATCTTAATTGACAAGTTTGGATTTAATAATTCTGTGCATTTTATGCTTATCTTAGGCACAGCTTTGGAAAAGTGACATGTTAGCAAGTAATAAGCTCTGCTTTAGTACTAGAATGTTGGCAATTGCTTTTGGGGGTCTAAAATATTTTTTTCTCATTTATGTTTTATGTTGATATTAATATTTAAACCATATCACCTAACAAGAATAGGTTGGATGAACAGAATAGAAAATATCTTGCAATCATTGATGACAAATGCTTTAATTTTTCTCATTTTAAGTCTTTTCTGTTAAACAATATTATTTTGTAGCACTGTCATACTTAAATTAGTCATTTTAATGTTAAATTTAGTATAGCTTTTTGTATGTGGACTTCAGTTAAAATTAAATATATTTAGTATTTCACTGGATTCTTATACTTCAACAGCTAGTCCAATGTATGATCAACAATAGGAAGAAATGGATGTGTGGTCATGTTTCCCTTCTTCCATGAGTTGTTGAAGATTAACGAAATTTTTTTAATCAGATAACTATTCAGTACTCATAACATCTACCACAGTAAAATAAGTCATTCAAATTTTTTTCATATATGGCTGAACAAAAAGTCCGTGTTACAAATCCTTTCATAAGTAAAAATGCAATAGCCATAGCCTGCACCAAATTGGGAAGTTTTATCAGATCTTCCTTTCGTCCCTGTTCTGTCAGTCTCTATAAAAAACTGATCTAAAGGTCACTGAAGTCAATGAAGAGGCTCCTGTTGACTTCAGTGGGTTTGGTTCACTGCTTAAATGCCAGTGAATAAATGTGGACTTTGCCAGATGCATAGAGAATTTTTAAAAATCCTGGGAAAGACGAAAATACATCGCAAAATCTTTTTCAGCAGCACAGTCCTGTGAGTTCAGTTCCCATTTATATCAAAGGAGCTTCAACTCTGCTTTCTTAGTTAAAACTATGTAGTTTTCCTCATTTCACCTGGACAAATGATTGACAGAAATGATCAAGAGCTGTTCGTCACCTACCTTCATTTTGGTTTAGCTGTTGAACTAAAAGCAATAGGGGATTTACACTCATGACCTTCGATTATTGCCTGCTGTAATGTAAAAACCCAGCTAACAGCCATGAGCCAGAGTTCTAATGAAAGCAAAAAGTTGTGGAGTTTTCTGTTACTCTTGTTCATGTTCCCTTATCTTTTTTTTTAGACTGTAAACCATATTTCCTGGTAGTGGCTTTTATGTTTGGCTCTTAAAATTTTGCATTTGCAAGATTCTAGATTGCATATGGTTTCCAAAAAGTGAAGGTTACCAGCAGATCTCCTAGTACCTCTCCCTCTTTAAGAACTTTTATCACGTCCTTTCTAGCTTCTCACATCCTTCAAATTTTTCTGTTCAACTGCAGCTTCAAAGGCACTTCCTGTGAGCACTGAACTTTTGCGAAAATTGCCTCTACTACTGCTTTTCACAGAATAGGCATTCACCCCAACAATTTTACTCACTAAGGCATGTTGAAACCAACGTCGGTGCTACCTGGAAATCTTTAAGCTGTAGTGAACTGCAGAACACCATACTTTCTCAAGAACTGTTGCAAAATGATAATAAAGATGGGTGATGCTGTCCCTTTGTAAGGTGACTAAATGCCATTCTAGTTTCTGGTGCTAGTCTTTTGGGATGTGCCGAGAGATTACTTTGGATCTCTTGTCCTCATGAAAACACATGCAATCTCTCTAGATCACTTGCTCTGATGTAAAGTCTCTGTAAACCCCTGCATGGCCCTTGCCTCCACCTTGGCTATGGGTAGAGCTCTCTACAAGCTGCCTTTCCCACAGTGCCCTACTGATACCGCAGTGGGACTGGCACTGGGACAAGGGAAGTTTCCTGCCAGGCCACGGGTTTGGAGTTATTGTTAATTGAGATTGGACATGCTGTAATGCTTAGATAATTCAGTGAGCTAACACTGGAGAGAGAAAGCTCAATTTTGCATCTTGCTTTTCTTGTCTGGTTGTGAAACCACTCACAGGTCAGAATTCATGGGAGGGTTGGGAGGACATCACAGCTTTATTCAGCACTTTAACGAACTCCCAAAACGTCAGCTCCTCACCACTGTGTAATGCATGAGTTTGTTCCCTCTTGCTGTTTGCTGTTATCTTGAGGACTCATCAACCTTAACTGAGTTGTCTCTATTCAAGAATAACCAACCATGTGTTTCCCTTTGCCTCTGTGATGATTCAGGCTGTTTGGGAGACTGTGTAATGCTGCTGAGCGATTCAGACACTCCCTCAGGTTGCTGGGCTTGACCGATTCAAAGTAGCGAGCTTTGCCATAGACTCAGTAATGATAATGGTAAAAAAGAATATAGTTTTTTGGATCACTTCTCACTTAATCTGCTAAACACTTACTAAAAGCCCCTATTTTATATGTTCCATGCTATACTGTTATGTAGGGATTCTCTACTGTCCTCTTCCTAAAAATATTTCCTTCTAAAAGAGCATTTAGCAATACAAATAATGTCTACCACAGATGGCTATAGTATTCTCCTGTATCTTATCTGACAAAGCAAAATTTAGTTATGTAGTATACGCTTTGCTTTTCAAGGGGCTGTTTATTTGTTTTTAATACATGCTTTTGATCTCTCGTGTCTGAAGAGACTTAATGGTTTAGGGCTATTTTGCACTTCGAGTAGAGGTGTGAGTCTTATGATGGTTGTTAAGTCATTTGTGACTCAGTCTCAGACAGCTTTTACTGCTTTCAGAAGTGAAATGTGGTACTAGTAATATATTCCATCAGAATCTATTTTTGGTTTGTAGCCTAGACAGGGTGAGGTACTCTAAGTAACACAGGGACTTTTCATTGAGGATGTCTTCTAAATTTAGCATTTGTAAATGACTCATAGAAGATTAAATGGCAATCGTGTCTTTCTAATTCTGACTTAGTAGTAAAATCTAGTAGTGGACTCCAGCTGCTGTGCAGTGGAAGGGGTGAATGTTGATTGGAGTTCAGGGAGCTAGGTTGGCAATACTGAGGTATAAGGCAAATAGTCAGAATTTGGTATTTTTTTCCTGAATAAAGAATGACATTTTAGACTGACCTATTGGACTGACACATATGAAAGTGTAGGTAACAGCAGAGTACCATGTTCCTATATATTTTGTAATTGTTGTGTATTTTTAGGAGGGCTAAAGGGTTGAAATTGCAGTCACCACCACAACTGGAGATGGGTATGCAAGAGTGGATAAAGCTTTTCAAATAATGGTTTGAAAAACACTTGTTTTCACAAAATCTAATTAACTACTGAAAATTTGACCTTCTGAAGAAAAAAGGCATTTATAATCTCTATAGAGGGGAAAGAAACACCATCAAGTCACCATATTCTATGTCTGATTTTCAAACTTTTGTATGGGATAAATATAAGTATAGTTAAATAAGGTAAATCTAGTGTGTTTTGATGCTGCTTTGGTTTTTGAAGTGAGTCTAGGATGTCGTTAGGGCAATGGTTAAGTAATGTGGGTAAACTTCACATTGACAGTGCTAAAGCCATAATAGTCATTATTAATTAGAATGTGTTAGGTGCTACGCAGAATTTAGTTGGAGAATATTGGATTATTTCCTACCATATTAAGTGCTTTTCATAATGTGCTGCCTGTGAAACAAAATTTGTATGTATGTTTATGGAAAATCAAAGCAATCCAGTCTAGCTGCTTCTGGCGTTCTGTGGCAGGAAAACACTGGAAGAGTTAAAAGCGAAGACACTAAAGGAGTTAAAAGCAGGAATAGACTCAATGACTTTGTTATGGCATGAGATATTTTTGATCGAAATGATATTATATGCGTGTTTTCTTCTCATATTAATTCAAATGGTGAGAGGTACACTTTGCCTTAGATTCAAATACAACTTGGCATGCAGTTCCTTTGCCATCTGGGTTAGATTTATATGGAAAATACTGGAAGCATCAGTTCACTTACTGATTATCTTTAAATGGCTTTAGACTGTGTATATACAGCTCTTTAGTTCATTGAACTCTTGTCAGCACAAACATAATATATAAGACAATTGCTTCACTAGCATTCAATTATTACAATTATAACCTTATTATGTTGAATCAGCTTTTTGTTCCTGTAGTTAATAAATAACATTCAAGGTATGGGTTTTTTTTTCCCCATGGCAGTGAAAGCATTGCCTTTTTTAAGAAAAAGAAAAGGAAGAAGCAGAGAGCATATAAAATATGCAGAGAAAAGGCCATTGAGAAATTTTAGTGTAGTAGTAAAATGAAATGCAGGCTCATTTACTTCTGCATAGCTTTTCGAAGCTTGACTTTGTATTTAGGATTTGTGACTGCTATCAATTTACCATAACTTCTCCTGCTATAGTCTTAAGGAGGAAAAAAAAAAAAAAAAGAAAAGTAGTCTTAAGGAGGAAAAAAAAAAAAGAAAAAAAACCTGTGACTGGTAGAATATTTTAGGAAATTAAAGCTTCTCGTTTTAGTTCATTGCATTGTTTCTTGACTTCCTTCTTTTCTTTGGAACTTCATGAAGTGATATATAGTTACTGAAATAGTAGGTTACTTTGGCAATGCTAGTCCGCGATTTCTTTGCTCTGCTGATGTAGTAGGGAAAAGAAAACATGATTTTACAGAAGTGTCCTTTCCTCAGGTCAAAGTAACAGCTAACTCCATGCTAAGTTGAAGTTGGAAAGAACTTATTTCTATTTAATTCAGTGATATTAATCAGTTCTACCAAATTACTGTTTTTTATATTTAGCACCTACTTTCTTTTTCCAACTAGCCTGCCAGACCCATTAAAAGTTACTACCTCTCTTTATTAACTTTACTTTTCTAATATCTGATCATCACTGATAATACTGCTTTAGGTGAGTATCCAAAAGTGAAGATATCTATCTGAAACATAGCTGAAATTCCAAATTTATTCTCTTATATGTAGAAATCATCTACGTTTTCAGGGCTCAAACAACAGTTTGCATCAACCTTGGTAATAGTGACTAACAGTTTTCTGACAGTTTGTGTGTCCTGGCTTGTCTCTGCTTTGGTTCTAATGCTGCATTGCACAGGGCACAAAAACTCCAAAGTGCACCCAAATATAATGTGAAATTAATGTTCCTTGATCAAAGCTGGAGGGATAAGCTGAAAAGTCATCATATTTTAATATAAAATAGTAAGTTAGCTCAAAATTTTTACCAATATGCACCTAACCAAATAAATCCATGTCAGGTATTTCACATCAAAAAGAATAGAAACACAAATGAGATGGATTAGTACCATTTATTTCCTTACCTATTTTTTTTTCAGGTCTTTTTATTTTTTTTATCACAAATACCCCAACCAGTTTACATCACAGGTGGTTCAAATCTGACCTTTTACAAGCTGAACGAATACCTGTTTAAGTCCAAATAGCCTGGTAAATCCAGATGGTATGTCATGGTCATATTACCTGATAAATTTACAGGAAGAGATTAATTTCTGTTGGGAACACCATCACACATGTCGCTCTGCAAACTTTGGTTGAGGCACAGCCTTGGGTTAGATGTTCTGTCAGTCAGGTGGCAGAGGTAAAACAAGTAGCTGGCACACAGATGCACAGACATCATGATATGACATCATCGTATCTTGTGCATATGTGTGTGACACAGACTCACGTGTACAAATGTTATTTTTTTAACAAGTTTGGCTCATTTCTCTTACAACTAAAACAGCTGAAAGTAATCTGAGTACATTCGTGACATTAAACATTTCCACATGGCTTTATAGAAACAGGATAGAATAGTAAGCAAGAGCAGTAATGAGCTTACATATTTATCCTATGTGAATAAAAGGATGAGTGTCACATTTGATTTGTCATTTTGCCTGTTTTGAGTAAAGGAGCTTGTACCATCAGGTATTTATTGAGTCTGTATTTATGGTCTAGGACGTAAAATATCCTGGGTGGGTATTTTGCCAGGAGGGGTACTGCACCACAGT